>NW_028277718.1:300000-430871 GCF_059751315.1 Micrasema longulum
TAATAAAAGTCCCGACAAAGAAACGTGTACGTCATAAAACCGGTAACCACTAAAAAGCCGGTAAGTTCTTATTTATAAAACTTACTATCATGAGATCTAAAAGTCTTTCTGTTTAAATGCATTTCACACGTTTTTCTTCCTTTTTTTACTGACGTAAAAGTATACGTTAAAAATGGAATAAACGTTATTTTAATTTATAAGGTATCTCGCTGTAATACACATAAAAACTGTATGACGTGTTCCTCACAGGGAAATCCCACGAAAAAATTGTTTCTGGTAATAACAGCGCTTGTGAGCTTATAAATCGACACCTGCTACGTATAAAATCGTAACTCACAAAACGCTGTTTTCCTGGAGAAAGATTTCGATATAGTTTACCCGTATAAATCTAATTATAGACTGATTATTGAAAAAAGAGTATGCATATATATTAATTAACTTTTTTTGTATAAAATTACAAACAATTTAAATTATTTTCCAGTTTTGTAAAGATGCATATACGATATTGTATGTCGGAAAAGACGTTAGGTAATATGCCGTTTGAATACATATGAAATTTGATAACAGAATTAAGCGTCGTGGCTCAGTTGGTTGAACAGCCGACTATAAAACTGACGTCACGGGTTCGTTTTCCGCAAAAATCTAACAAAGATTTTTTTGACGTATTACAACAGAGACAGAGAACACTTAAGAGAAGGTAATATAGAAGTCTAGGCATCTACAGGGCTATGACCTGTCATTGGCTGGTTTAAGGGGGCACTTTAATCACTGTGTAACATTTACCATTCTGCCCATATTTGAACATCTATATTAAAATATGGGCAGAATGTTACACAGTGTGTAAAGTAGCCACTCTCCATTGACAGGTCATAAGCCCTGTAGATGCCTCGACTTATATTTTACCTTCTCTCAAATGGTCTTATCTCTGTTGTAATATGTTAATATAAACAGCTCCCCAGGGAGTTGAATCCAGTCCTTGTCAACAAAAATTTGGACAAACTCAAAATATTGTTGAAAGATTTTTTTCTTAATTGATCTGGGTGTTGTGGTGTACAATTCATCTTTTCCTTCCAAATGATTTCTTTCCCACCTGCTGATAAGCCTGTAAAATGCTCAGTGGGTTATTCCTCAAAAAAAAAAAAACTTAAAATAAATATTGTTTCTGTAACATACGAATTTGATACTCACAAATAAAATGTATGTATAATCTTAAGGAGCACTTACTGTTAAAATACGTTGTTATTCTGTTCAACATAAAAAATAAAAAATAGAATTTTTATATCCAAATGCTTGCAGACTGGCTGGATTTCCTCCCTACGGAGTTGTTCATATTTAAATTTATTTCAACAGAGAGTAAATGCTGTAAATGCCTAGACTTTCATATCACCTTCTCAAAAAATTTCCCTCTCTGTTGAAATAAATGTAAATATGAACAACTCCCTAGGGAGGAAATCCAGCCAGTCTGCAAGCATTTGGACATAATCAAACATTGTTTGAATTAAAACCTGGTAAAAGAAGAAGTATAAAAATTGGAAAATTGTTTTCAGGCGTTGCCTAGTAGGTGATTTGGTTCAGCCGGATGAATCTCACCCGCGTGATAAAGATTTCAGCTCTTTTACTTCACAAAAGTCAACAGATGGAAGATTTGAGGAAATGTGGATATTCAAACATGGGCAGAATGGTGAATGTTACCCAGTGTGTAAAGTGGCCACTTAAACCAGCCAATGATGTCATAAGCCCTGTAAATGCCTAGACTTCCATATCCCCTTCTCAAAAAATTTCCCTCTCTGTTGGTTTAAATTTAAATAGAATTTTTATATTTAAACAAGTAGAGTTTAATTACTTTTGTTTAATCTGCAGTGATCTGTTAGTTGCCATAATCCAGGGGAAAATACGGGAATACGTCTATACAAAGAAAAGTCAGACCGCGTTTCCTCTTAATATAATAAAATACTAAATACCTGCCTTACAAAAAACTCGATTTGAATCTTGCCCCTTTTAAGTGAGATCGTATCAATAATTTTATATACCCAGTGCTTATTTGAATAATTTTCTTTGATAGAAATCAAAAATGTTGTATGTATTTACATAATTGCATTAATATGCAGTATTGAGCTCGTTGTTTATGTTGTCTGCAATAAATAATAAGCTTCATATCGATAGTAGGCCGGCATCGACACCAAATATTGTTTTTTTTGTTTTTGTTTTAATGCGTTTTGTTGTGAAGGTAGTGAAAATTTGGCAATGCACTGAAAAAAATAATGAAGCAAATAATTTAAAACTTCGAAAATTGTTTAAAACCACCATCTATCTTTTTCTTGTTGTTTGAACATTTTAATTTCATTTATCGAATAAAATGTTTTTTTCAGAAAAAAATATTGAAAATGGCTCCTGGATTAATGGCAGTAAACAACCTTCTGATTTCTGAAGCATCAAATCATAAAAATCTCCGTCAGGATTCACCATCTCCAAAAGTTTACGAATATTCTACAAAGAAAAAACCGTATGTCCATACGGAATACACGTAAGACAATATTCATGAATACCCAATAATCCAACCTGCTTTGATTTGCAACCCTTCATATTATGTAAATTATCAATTTTTACGACACTTAACATATTTATATATTTCTAATTACTTAATAACCATAATCTGCCAAAAAATATTCTACATCTTAACTCAGTACTGGGCAAAGGTCCCGTGCACTTAAAACGTGGTTTATTTTTTTATCCATTTATTTATTTACGCCCTTAGAGCTTTTACATAGACAAAGGTTATAAACAACTTTCAAATATAAAAATACACTTTAAAATAATAAAAAAATCAAACGAAAAGAATCTCAATTATTATTCAAAAAGTTTTAGAATAATTGTTTTTTGAAGTTTGATAAAGTAAAAGCTAATTATTTTATTTTTTTCTCAACGGTGTATTTATTACCTGTTTATATTTGTTGTGAGAGAGTGAATTCTCGGAAACAGAGAGAAAATGTGCGAATTTGACTAAGACAAACGGACATACTTAATATAAATGTGATGCCTCATTTAAATATATACAAGTGATTAACTTTGTGATTCGTGTTATTTAAATGTTGTAAGTTAAAAGTAAAAAAATAGTGATTATACACGGTTTTTCAGGACCTGCGAAACTTCAGAGGAGCATTCCTTATGGTGAGCTTCAAAAAAACTCCTACTATTTTTTTTCCCATTAAGTATTTTTTTTTTTTTGCAATCTCAAAACAGAGTTAATCATTACTTTTTCGGACCAGCATCCCTTTCGCAGACCCCAACCCCTCCCTTACAAAAAAATAGATAAAAACGTATTATACTAACGAAGTGGCTGGGTAGGGGAAGGTAAGGGTTTGTGGAAGGACTGCTAGTTCAAGAAAATAAGAATTTACTCCATCTAGAGATTATATTAAAAAAATGTTTTTGGAAAAAAAATTAGAATTTTTTAAAACTTACTCTGAAGTTTCGCAGTCTAGCCCTGAAAAACCAATGACTTATATTTATCTACATGTTAAATACTTCGGATAAAAATAATGGATTTCCATCAACAAACAAATTTATTAAATACAAATAGTGTTTTTTTTTCAGATATCGTTACAAATGGCTAAACATATTTGTTCACCTATATGTACATTTGACATTGGTATATCAGATCTATCTCCACTTAACTGTTATCAAATGGATAACTATGGCATACTGTGAGTATAAAAAAATATACAATTTTACATATTATAAAACTGTTTGCTTGTTACACTGTTTTACTAATTTTCCGAAAGACGTAAATAGAGTGAATAAAATATATTGCCACTTATTAATAATTTACTTATAATTAGATTTCTCCGTTACTAATGACCTTTTATAATAGTTTAAATACTTAAATAAATTTATTATTTGTAATTTATTTTTTTTTTTTCAAAAATATTTACAAAATAGTCTTAAATTAATCCTGCTGAGTTGCATACATACAACTCGTCAGCAGGTTCTTATAAATTACATCGATTATTTACACTTAACCTACGTTAACAATAATTTTACTTGAAAAACAATTACAGATTACATTATGAAAAATTAAAAACTATCACTAATACAAAAAACTTCTTTCTAATAACCATAATTTGAGCAAACGTCGCACTCCTGTATTTAACTCAGTATTTTTAATATTGTTTGGTAACATGTTAAATATTTTAGGTATACTGTATTCCAGTGTCCTTTTGGCATATTTATTGCAGTATCTAGGAACAGCTAGCCGTTCCATACTAGTAAACCTTGTGTTGTAATCATGTACCAACTTGAGTTTATACTCGGAGTGCGACGCATGCTGACAAATTGATTTGTACCAAAGTAGAGCCCTAACAGATAATTTATTTACAGATTTATACATTAATGATGTTGAAATATTGTGTCTCTGGTGGTATACATCTTTATGTAGTAGCAATTTGATCATAGAATTTTGCAAGGTTTGAATAAAATTAATATTAGTTTCACTTGATAACCCCCAGGAAGTTATAGCGGATCGTATAATTGATTCAGAGAGAGATAAATAAATAATTCGTAAAGTATTAACAGGGACATCATATTTTAATATGTACATTCTATTACTTATTGCTCTTAATCGCTTACACAATTTTCTAATATGTACATCCCATTTGAAATTACAATCTATAGTTAAACCTAAATAAACATACTGCTCAATATTTTCACACATGCACGGTTGCATCATATCACTATGGATACACGTAAAGTTATGTGATAAAATTGACGGTGTTGTGTGAGTTTTATAGTTCGGTGATATTATGTGCATAAGTTTGGTTTTCTTTGAATTAATTATTAAACCTGCATCATGAGACCATTTTTGCAGGTTTAAAAAGTCTTCTTGCAATAATTTCTCTGCAGTTTTGAGATCCTTGTGAGACACAACTAAAGCAGTATCATCGGCGTATACATAGTGTTTGACATTATTAATTGTGATTGATTAAGTTTATTAAGGAACAATAAGGAACAACTGGGCCGGTAGTTAATAAAGTTATCTTTAATTGTCTATTAAGTAAAATCAATATTTATGGATGAAAAATAAAACATTTTTTTTTTCTTAACATCTTTAATTGGTTCATCATGGTTACTGAAACTAGGTATTCTTATATAAATCTATGAAACTATCGTCGCAGGTTTGATGACCGTCATTTTTTACTCAATTGGTCTGGATATTGTGGTATATAAATAATATACCACAATATCCAGACCATATTCTCCCTTTCTTACTTGCTATCAAGCCTCTAACATAAAGACTTAGCGGGTTTTTCCTTTTTTTGAAGTGTGAAAACAAGCCTGAAGATAAAAAAATATTTTTAGATTCACTAAGTGATAAAATTACAAAAAAATAATAATTGGGGGATGATAAAATCCTAGATGATTTGGATAATCATTGTTAATTTAACCATCTTCATCACTACCCTATTCCTGCTGGATGGTGTGCTGCAATGGTAAACTAGATACAATGCATCACGATCGTCTGTTACATGAAGTTTAAGTGATCAGTCTTACCCTTCAGGTGTTAATCCAGGAACATAAAAATATTCCAGTGCAAAACCTCTATAATAGGAATACTTAATACCCTTAACGGAAATCAAACCGGGTACCCCAAGCATAAATTTATTTTTATTTTATCGACTTCTCTTGGTTTAAAATCTTCTCCTTATATTGCTTTTTCAAATTTTAAATGATTACTTGCCATACTTGTTATTCCTTCTTTATTTTTTCTTTTTTCTCTGCTGCCATTGGCATGTTTTTATACTTGTTATACTTTTAAACTACTTTTAATTACTTATATTATATATGTTAATAAAATCAATATATTGCTGCTCTTACTATAATGTGTCATTAATTTTGAAGATGTTTTTTAAATTGACCTAAATTTAAATTTACTGTCTTATATTTCACTTAAAAATTCTTCTCATCGTTTCTTTGAATCCCTTAAAATAAATATGTGTTTATGTTTTTCCTTTTTTAAAAAAAAATGTTATTACTATTTTATTTTATTTTTACATCTGAGTATGTTTTTCATTCTTTATTTCCATTCTTAATTCTTAATTACTCTTACAAGTTTTCTTCATTTTTAATATTATTTCCATTTGTAAATACTCACTACAAACTACAAACCTTAAAATATATTTTTTTTTTCACTTAAATTTAAATTTTTAAACAACTTTCATATATGTTTTCTTTTTCCTTCTCTTTTTTATACTTTCATAATTAACATTAGATTTAATTGCTTTTTAATATGGAAACTTCACTGGTCCATTATAATTAAGTCCAATTGTGTAAAATATTAAACTTTGTAACTGTACTGTATGTTTCCTGAATAAAAGAAAATAAAAAAAATAAATAAAATAAAATAAATTTATTTTTAAAAATGTTTCGTTCGTACCTCTTTTTTTATTAATCGTGAAGATTTGTTTAATTTTTAACTTTTATTTTGTGAAATAAAAAAATAGCAAAATATAATAAAGAAAGAACAACTTTGTTTAACAACACTTATTTTTTATTTTTTCTACCGACCGGTTTCAAAGCTACTAAAGCTTCATTATCAAGGTTTACCCAACTAATGAATTGTTTCCTATTTTATTTTAACGGTGACTACTAAATATTACATTGATACGTATGGAGCTAGTAAGTCATGCTGTACTTATAAAGATGGCAAATGTGAAGTGAGATGGATACAATCTTTGAAATTAGACAGAAATGGGTATAGGAAATATAGTTCATTTAGTTATTTAATTATTATTTCTTATTATGAATCGTTTTTTAATTTCTAAGATATCCAGGATTTAAAATTCTAAGACTTAAAAATAAAAAACAAAGAGTTTTTATTATTTATTCACTGACCCAATACAGAATTGAACTTGGTATTACAACATAATATGACCATGTAGACTGATGATTTATCTTAACAATAAAAAGTATGCGTAATATTTACGAAGAAATATTATATTTTACTGTATAAATAATGTTTGGTCTAACGGCTTTGTTATTTAACAGCACACAAACATTAAGTTAACTTGATTTTATGTAAACAAGAAAAACTTTACAAAATATCATTTAGAATAAATTAATATTTGCGCTTTGTTTACTTCTAAGAACTCTTCTTAAAAGATAATAGTTGTTTTGTTATATTATGTGAGTGCTTTGTCCGTTGCATGTTGTTGTTGTTAGAGCGATGAGCAAAATTCTTTGGCTGGATCTGAAGCATTAGGCCAATCATTTTACGTTCAAGTAATAACCAAATGACATTGTTGAAACACATGAAGTAATGTCACTTGCACTCGAGCATATCTTTTCATGGAAAAAAAGGACTTCTCGTAAATTCAAGATAAACCCAAATTGTACTCGCTGGTAGAAAAAAAAATCATTCAAACGTGAATTTTTCCTCACTTCCTCTTTTAAAAATAGATGGCACAGAAATGCCATTTATGACTTCAGTTAAAATTCATGCATCAGCATTTCGGGTGGCGCAATCAGGTTAACGAAGTTAGTCGTAAACTTTATAGCAGTTTGCACTCACTCAAGAGATTGCAGATTTTTTTGCCAATTAATGCTAAACAAACATTAGTCCAGATCTTACTATTTTCACTCCTTGATTATGCAGATTTATGTTATCCAGATGCTAACTCTGAACTGTTTGATAAGTTGGAAAGATTGTAGAATGTTTGTACACGTTATATCTTTGACCGTCGCAAATTCGACCACATAACCAAGTATCGCACGCAACTACACTGGCTCAGCATTAGGCATAGAATAAACATTCACTTTCTATCACTTTTTCGCGATATTTGAAATAATCTCTGATGATTCCTGTGACAGTATATCATAGACTATTGTTAACTTATAGTTGTAAAAAAATAGTTTTATTTTTCAACTGTATTAAATTTTCATCTCCAATCTTCGAACACTGAACAAAATAAAAATTTAACTTCTTAGAAAGAGAATTTTAGAGAAATTAAGTAAAGTCAAAATTTTAATAGAGAGAGAGGACTTTGAGAATTTCCGGGATGGGGATTTTAAAAATTGAACATTAATGAGAGAGATCATTTTGATAATTGAACTTGTGATTGAAAATATAAGGGTTTTCTTAATATTTAAAAACATTGAAAGAAAACCAAGTGAAACTCACTTATCCGGATCTGTTTTATAGGTCTTGTGGTCTCTTTTCAGATCCGCACATTTCAGAAACATTTTTTTTAGCTGTAATGAACAGTATTTTTTTTTTCAAACAATCTTGGTTTACAAAAGATTCACGTATTTAAAAAAAAACATTTACTCCTTTCAATGGCTGCCGTCAGAGCAACCTAAGTTTAAAAAGTCGATTTGTCTATCATTCTCAATCAATTTTTCCCAATAAAGATAGCCGATAGATATGCGAAACCGGAATAAAAAAGTCCGATCGGGAGAACTTAAATCGCTTTCACCCCTCACTGGCCAAATTAATTGTTCATAAATTCACTCTATTCCTACCACCCTCCTATTCAAAACGAAAACCTAGCTTCAACCTTTTCAAAATCTAGCCTCCTACTCAAGACCTATCAACTTTTCTATCAACCGACCTATCAACGATCCTAACAACTAACCTTATTAACCACACGAAATATGAAAACCCAATCCTATCTTGGACAGCGTCCCCAATAACCCACCACGGCAGCGAAAGAACAGCCCAGCCCGGCCCCCGACCGATACACCCCTTCCAACCCTACTCGTTAATGCTTTAGTAAATAAATCCTCTTCCCTTTTACGGAAATGTTTCAGAAAACCCTTTTTTCTTTTAAATGTTGAATGTTGTTTTAAAGGCTGGTCTTTTGGACTTCTATGCGGAATGGGCATCACAGCCGGAAGCCACAGGCTTTGGGCCCACAAGGCTTATAAGGCCAAGTGGCCTCTGCGAGTTCTGTTGGCCTTTGGACATGCCACTTGTAATCAGACGAGCATTCACAAATGGGTACGGGATCACAGGTAATTAAATATTAATTACCTGCTTTACGAGATATTCATTAGTTGCTTTTTGTCAACTGGCAAATATTTGAACTTGATACTCACGAACCGGATTAACGGAGGTCAAACGAATTTTAGCCTTTGAAAAAATGACAATTGCATATATGTTTTTTTTATTTTTGTTTATTTGAAATTTTATTTGTAAACCCTTATGGATAAAATACATTTCACAAAATTTTTTTGCTTTTTAAATTCATATTCTACTGTAAATGATTATATTTTTAACATATTTTGAACAAATTGTCTTAGTCTTTTGTTTAGTTTTGTCTGGTAGTTTATTATATAATATCAGTCCTTGGTTTATTAGTCTCAATTGTCTTCGTCTAGTTTTAAAATACGTCATTAAATATTTATGTCTCTTCATGTCTGTACCATTAAAAGTAATTTTTAAAAATTATATGATCGGGTGCGGTGTGTGGTATGTAATAGGCAAACTGCCTCCAAGTAACAAATTTAGTTTATTATGTATCCGGGCGAATGATGAATATAGTTTTGAGTATAAAAAAGGGCCAGAACTCAACTAAAAAAAATCGAGTGAAGATAAGTACGCCTCGAAGTATAGTGGTTCGCACGTTCGCCATGTTTGAGATTCTAGGTTTTAATATTGCGTGAAATTCATCAATATTTCTCAAAATTCACTTCATTGTGTAGTATTTACAAAAACTCTCCGTGTCCGGGCGGATTAATAATACAGTTATGTGTGTAAAAAACGATAAGAATACTGGGTGTGTGCTTTTGACTCGATGACAGCGAGATAAGTCAGACTTGTAATATAGTGGTTGGTGCGTTCACTTACCATGCTCAAGGTCCAGTGTTCGATTCCTGGGATAGTCGACATGAAATATTGATTAAAAAGTAGGTTCATTTTCTTGGACTGGCGCCTGAATCGGAAAGCTGCATTTAGTATACCAATGCAGTACCCTGCGCACCATCCGTTGTAAACACGGGTATGATGATGAATCATTAAAACGATACAGAAATCTAAACCACTGTTTTATTTTGCTCGTTTTCCTAAACCATTTCGTCTATCATCATCTTTCACAACTGTTTTTTTATCATTTTCATGAATTTCAGAACCCATCACAAGTTTAGCGAGACAGATGCTGATCCTCAGAACTCCAAGCGAGGGTTCTTTTATTCTCATATCGGGTGGTTGCTCATTACAAAACACCCCGATGTTTTAGAAAAAGGAAAATCTATTGATATGAGCGACATAGAAAGTGATCCCATCGCGATGTTCCAGTCAAAGTAAGTTATGAATTTAAAGCTTTTTTTAAAAATTGATCTAAATCTAATTAATATTTTCTGTTTACCTTTACAATGCTTAAAAAGATATGCGGTGTCTGAGAATTTAAATGAACATGGTTTTTTTGTTATTCTCTTGCCAATGATTATGCCTAGCTAAAATCGACTAAAATCGACGTTTCGTTGTCCCATTTTCCGCACGAAAACTGAACTAATTTAGTGAAATTTTAAACAAAAGAGTATCAAGATGAAATTTTTTTCGTTTTTCAAAAATAGTAATCAATTTTGAATATCGAATGTTTGAAGACGACAGATAAAACAGGGCGCTTTTAAGGGTTTTTAGACGGTCTTTTTTCACATACGAAAAAATAATTAAAAAACAAAACTATATGGGCTCGCCAAAAATACATATCTAGTATTAAATTATTCATATGTGAGTTTAAGCATTCATTAGGTTTCAAATTAAGTATTTTTACTAGTATAGGAAATAAATACCGTTTGTTTAAATACATTTTATTGAATAAAAAAAAACAATTACAATAAAGACGTAGGTATATAAAAATAGATAAATTTAAATATGCTAGGTCACAGGCTAGTTGTCATTAGACCTTAAATAATCATAATAATAACGTAAGGAATCGGATGCTCTAACTGTCGAAAGTGAATACCATTTTAGTCGAAATTACGGATTGTAACCAACCGGACAAAAATAAATGCCATAGAAAATTAGAAAAAAAAACTTGACATTATTATTTTATTTATTAGAGGAAAATACAATCGCAAAGTTAGTGTTCATTTGAACATATGTACATACGAAACTCTCAAGCGGTTAAGAATGCCGTTAAATATTTAGAATGCCGTGATCTGTATTTCTGGAACCTGAAATATTTTGATCTACCGATTTGAACAGTCGGTAACTCTAAATATGTCAAGTATTTAGACGATGAAAATGGCATGACTACGATACAAATTTGAGTCAACAGATGCAAATAGTGAGCAGGTCTAACATACCTAATTATCGGCATTATCGACCTAGTTTACCACTACTTCATAAAAAAACAATTACTTCAAATATCAATTATGTAAGCAGGGGGATGGCAAAAAGGTGTATTTGTCATCTTCTAAACTGTATATGATAAGCAAATAATTTCTTGTAATGAAAAAAATTGAAAAAGGAACAGATCATAATTTAATATGGCCATTTTTAATGAAACCTGATGAAACGATTGAAGAACAATGACGCATGTAATTTTTTTAACTTCAGATGAAAGCGGTTTCATAAAAATTACAATTTATGTCACAACTCGAAGTACAAAAGTAAACCCTTTGATACTCGAGTTAGTTATACGAATATACATTTTTAAAAACCTGGAATATAAAGCCTTTATATATCCTTTTCAAAATTAATGATTTAAGATTTTCAATGTCGCATTTTTTCCACATCCGTAGTTGTTCTACAAACACGACGACAGAATATAAAAATGTCTCTTTTGGAAAAAGAAACAGATTTGTCCCTTCGCCATCACACTACCGAACTGTATTAATACTTTTTAGATTTAGAAAGAAAAAAAAAATACCAGAACAAAATTGTAATACGTACTATTCAAATTTAGAAATAACGTATAAACATGTCTAAAGCAATAAATATATATTGGCCATTAATTTATGTAAATTTGCAAAGCGGTGTATTTTTATTTTATCATAAAAAATGTGTTGTTCAATGCAGAGATTTCTTAATGGACAGCTTAATACAATAGAATAAATGCGTCAGCAGTTTATATTTACACAATATTATTTTTCATCATCATCATCACACCCTTTCCGCACCTAATGATGCATAGGACACTGCATTGGTACACCAATCGCAGCGTTTCCTGGTCATTTTTGTAACATGAAGGTAAGATGATCAGTCTTACGCTTCAGGTAACAGTCAAGGGAATATGAAATATCGAATTCATTTTTTTTTTGTTTTCCCCCGTGCAAACAGCAAACATTTCAATTCATCGCTCTACAGTTAAATGATCTTTAAAATGTTGGTCATTGGCGAGTTTGCTTCTTGCTATTTGGTCGCTTATTTCTAGCCATAACCACAATAATCCGGATTTATTGCGGTAAATTTTACATGCGTTCTATCTCAATTCCCCGCTGTACCTTCTGTTAATTGATTGCATGACTTTAAATCAGTGTTTTTCAACGTGTAGCAGTGAGAACAGCGCGATGTCGTATAGAATTCTCGAACAACAGTTTGTTATTAAAAAATTTATGGATTTCACAAAAAACTAGAATTATTATTAAATGGTTTTATAAACACTACCAAGACAATGAATAGGGAAATATCACGTACTACGAATACCGATAAAAATATTATATGAAATGGGTGTAGAATATTTAATTGTATTTTCAAAATCAATAAAGATATTGTGGAGAAATATTTTCATATGTAAATTTTAAAAAGATTTTTTTTTAAATCACGTCACTAGAAAAACGCGACATGTTTGGCCTTGATAATTGTGACGTCAAGATTTGTGATAATGTTTTTAACAAAATTGAATGGTCAAGAACAAACCAACATGAATCATGACGTATTAGGGGCGTGGCCAATGGCATGACCATTTTTGCGAGAATTCAAAATTACAATTTTGAAAATATTTTTCATGCTACTTATAAGTATTTCAAAAACGTTTAATCCTTTAGAAATATTTTTAAATTATTATTTATTATTGCGGGTCAATTAAGAAAATGCTTTGAAAACAAGAATAAAGATGTACGTAAACTTCGATTTTTTTAAACTTTGCTTCCTTATTTTAAGATATTACGACATTCTCGCACCTCTCTGCTGTTTCGTCGTGCCCGCTGTGATTCCCTGGTACCTTTGGAACGAAGATCTATGGGTCACATTCCACGCCGTATCCCTTTTGAAGTTTGTGATCACAGCCAATGCAACGTGGTTCATCAACAGCTTCGCCCACGCAAAAGGAATGCAACCCTACGACGTGTAAGTCAATTTAATTGACATAGTAATAATATAAAATATGTATCAAGAACTTTTTTTTCTATGCATATTATAAGGGCGGACATATTGCCTTGGGGCCATTTCTTCCTACCTACCCAAACCGTTCAGTTTGAGTAAATTAACAGTACATGGACATATTGAATCTTACGATTTTATACAATATTAAAAACAAAGATTAACAAAAACCTACATATTTAAATGAACACTTTACTGTGAAGAATGGAAAGGGGACTATCCCTATATTTAGAAGAAAAGAAGAAGGATAAAAGAAAAACTTAAATATTTATATTCTTTGAGTTTGTCCAAATATTCCCATAATAATTCGGTATGGTGAATCTCATCCACATCAATGATGATTTAAGCTCTCAAACTCCACAAAAATCAACACGTCAAAGAATTGAAGAAATACAAATATTCAAACATGGGCAAATGGTTAATGTTACACAGTATGCAAAATAGCCACTGTTAATAAATAGACTTTCATGTTTATTTCTCTAAAACTTTTTTCATCTCTGTCGTAATATGTTAATATTATATCATATTGTGAATGTTAAAAGCATTAACTTTAAATAAGTGTTGGTAAATATTTGTGTACAACCATAATCCGATTTTTCTATGTCAATCAGTTTCAAGACGTATCCGTCTCCTCCTCAGAACACAAATTTATTTTTTATTTATTTAAATGTACAATACAGCACTACTGCCAATTGAACGTAGTAATGCAGAGAGCAGCCAGTCCACAATTTAGAAAAAATAGATATTTAGGTTATCGGGTGCAGTTAGGTGAATTCTATGTTCTGTTAAAAACAGGCAGACTGCTTTTATACAAAAAAACTGTATTAATTATAGTCTGAAAATAGTGTCGATCATAAAAACCTGTATTTCTCAATTTTTAGAAAGCACCCAATGCACTAGAAAAGTCTTAAATTACTTAAAAAATCATTTGAACTGGTCAAATACATAATTAGGTTCTTGTTTCTGTAATAAAAAAAAACTAATATGTTCATTGTCTTTTGTTAAAATCAAAAACATTCCAACTGTAGTGTAAATTTAATTATTCACTCTTTTTACAAAATATCTATTGTTTGAGTTGCTTTTTTCAATAGCTGTTCAATTACAGTGTAGGTAGATTATATAATTAGGTATCCACAAAAACATGATAAAAAAAAAGCACAATAATTAATAAAGTCCATATAAACATTAGTAACAAAGACAAATAAGTCCTTTAAACACATTATGATACATAGTTAGAGAGGAAGAGTCTAAAACTGGTAATCCCAGCATGGAAAAGATCCACCTCTCTCGGTACGTTGTTCAACAGACCTATCATTCTCCCCACAGGCATCAACAACGGTAAATTGGTCCTGCATTCTGAAGAACAAATGATATGTGTTGCCCAGCTCTAATGTCACCCTATACGTAGTAAATTCATACTTCTACCTTCCTCCCCTCCACTTTTTTGTGACTGTTGCTCTTACAACATTTATTTTAATTTCATTAAACCTAACCTGCCCACGTTGGTGTTAACTTATATTGGCATGTGGTTTATCAGCAAGTCGGTTTAATATTTTTGTGGAACTACTTGGTAAAATTTAGATGATGTTTGTATGAATTTGTATAAACATTTTTTTTAATGTACTCAACAAATAATTTTAACTTTTTTACATAAAAAACAAAAGCCTTTTTTAAAAACATTTCTTTACAACATGAGTTGTGAAAAGTATAGAACGTTCTCCTCAGAAACGTCATAATGATTTACGAGCTGAGTTATATTATTCAACAGAGACAGATATTTTTACAAAAGAAATATTGTATCGACAGCGTCGCATTGTCGGTCCATAGGAATGTTAAACAATGAACTGTGACGTTACCTGAAATAATAATTATTATTTTATTGAAATCAAACCATACTCCAAAATTCAAAACAGAGATGATTAAAACAAAAGAATGAGACACTCGTACTTAGCGAGCAGTAGCAACAAGCCAACAAAAACACCTAAAAAAATGTACATATTCTAGGTATAATCCCTATTAATTTGCATAAAATCTCGTTTATCTCAAAGTTCTTTTTATTTAACTTTTTGTACGTAATGTAATTGTACATTGGTGGGCTTATTACCGAATGGCAATTTCTTATTCAAATAACAAAACATTTTCAATTTGAAATACATAAAAATAGAAATAACTGTATTTGTATATAAATTACCTTAAATTAATACTATTTGTCAACGGGAAGAGGAAAAAAGTGGAAAGAGGAAAGAAGAGATAAAGGAAGAGAAAGATTATGTTTTTTCAGACGTGATTTAACCAGAGAGACTAAAGTAACATCTTTGATGGCGGATAGGAGATAATTCCACAGTCGAGCCGCATGGGCACTATACGAGTTAGAGAAGAAAGAGGAATCGTGGACGGGTATTAAGAGGGTGCTTTGAGACTAAGAACGAAGAGGTTAACCATGTACTGATAATCGTTGAATGTTTTCATGGAGGTATATAGGAGCGTTGGGACTATGAAGTACATTGAACATAAGTGATAAGGAGTGATAGTCTCTCCGCTGACTAATTTTGAACCATTTCAGTTGCCTACGATAATCAGAAATGTGGTCATATTTCCTAAGAACAAAAATAAACCTTATGCGTTTTTTCTGAAGTCGTTCAAGTTCATCGAGTTGCTCATAGCCTAAATTTGTCATGGCAACATCAGCGTCATCTCAAATGGGTAGTAGTGATGCTTGTACGAGAGTGTATTAACTTAACTTAACTTAACTCTTCTTCATATTCCTGGCTGCATGTCACATTTACGTGGGGTCAGCCCTCCTAGTACTCAGTCTACACGTCGACTAGGAGATTTGTTGTTTAGTTTGTATTTTAAGGCCGATTGCCAATCAAGACAGTAACCCATTTTGCTAACTGGGGCTTAGTATGCCACCGTTGACTATTTTTTGTCCGCTGCCATTCTCAACTCAATGCCCTGCCAGACGCCACTCTCTCCCACCAGCCCATAGCACAAAGTATGTCCGGGTGGCCTGAGAGAAGTGTCTGTGCCTCTTCCGCCTTCCGTTGTACTGATTTTATCTTGCATCTTGACTTAACTCTTACATGTGTTCATTTTGGATAAATGGAAGACTTCACAAAATACGTTAAACATAAATTAAAATAAAAAGTATTATATGAAACATAATCAAAACATTTATTTAATTTTAAACTTTAAGTACAAAACTAAATGCACTTTGACGATATTATTGCTAAAATCAATATCTTCCAGCCAACCGAAAAAACATTGCTAAAAAATTCGTCGTAATGTTTAGCCTTTTAAAATGATTTTCTTATTACACCTGTTTTTAGTTTGCGGATTGACTATGTATCTATAGATTTGTTTATAAAAATACTTTTGTAAACATATAACAAGATTATGTGAGGAATGCATTGAATGTGGGATCGAATTAAAAGCTTGAATGGAGACAGAAAGGTGATCTAGGAAAGAAGATAATAAAAATTAATGTAAATTTGGGTTCGAAGGATATGTTTTAATGTTTTAGGCATCATATCATCATAACTGTGTTTTTTGTTAGTACGATCACGGCTAGAGTACGATTATTCAGTCTGCAATCCATAAATCACTGCCACTAATATTTTCTTGAACGTCAACAATAGAAATTTCTAAAATTTAGGTTTTATTTAAATGAGATCCATCTGTGTGTAAAATTTTAATCTCTGATTAATCTTCTATTACTAACAAGAATGAAAAGTATAAATTATTTTTTATTCCAAAATTATTTAATAGTATTGCACTTAACTGTAAAGTTTTATGAATTTTGTGTCCCTCAAATAATAAACAAACATGTATTTTTATGTCACAATCATAATTTATTTATTATTCGTTAAATTCATCACCAATTCTCATGCAGCGGCTTGCATATGAATACAGGGTGACTTAAATCAGTTTTATACGTCTCCGTTTATAATCAAGTCATGTTTTATAAAAAGTATCAATTTAAAGACTTATTTTAGTAGTTATATAACTAGTGTACATGGATGCATAATAATCCTAAGAAACTTAAAATCAAGATTTGATCAAAGTATTTGACCCAGATAAATGTTTTTTTTTTCTTTTTTAATTTACAGAAACGAAGCTGGAACTCAACACATAGTTCTGAACTATGTGACTGTTGGAGAAGGATGGCACAATTACCACCACGCATTTCCTTGGGACTATGCGTCTTCTGAATTTGGAGAAAAAGTATTCAACGTTACAACTGCTTTCATTGATTTCTGCGCTGACATTGGTAAATACAAATATTTCATGAGTATAAGGTTTAATAAAGAAGGATGTTTAGACAGTCAAAAATATGACATATCTCTCCTCAAATTTGAAAAGAAAAATATTTGGACCTGTGCAGGAAAACGCAGTTTAAAAAATACGAGGCTGTGACATGCAGAATTGCAGAGCACGTAGAAAAAAATAAAAAGAGAGTGCCTAATAATCCACTTCACACAGAGCTTCAGGATAGACGAAGCGTTGGTTGACCTCCATTTTATGGTGGCTGGATGTCGTGCAGCGGGATGTAAACGATATTAAATGCCATTGGCATTAGGGACTGGAAGAGTACATGCCAGGATATAGGGAGACGGCGACGAATGCTAAAGGAAGCCAATGTTTGCAGTTGAGCCAATGATGATGATGTATAGACATTTTCCGTAATATGTACCAGTCGGTAAAAAAACGTCGCAATAGGGAAATATAACTTACGTGTTTTGATGTGTTTTCTTTCATGTAATCGATGCGTCTTAATACTGGCTTTAATTTTTTTTTAAAACCTAAATCACATCGTGGGGCGATTATTGTGTTTTTAAAAAACCGATCCTCAATTTAACCATGTAAAATTGAAAGAAAATATTACTAGCAATTTCACCAGGTAAAAAAATTCCTGCTGTAAAGCTACTAGTACATTTTTTTATTTATTTTTTATTATTTATAAACACTTTTATTTAAAAAATTATTTTTTTTACAGGATACACCAAGCCAATTTATATGGCTTGTCGGTAAAGATCCTTTCCATGAAAACATATTATAACACTACATAGTTGTATGATAATAATTACTACTAACTTAAATATAAGGATCGAAAAAAAAACATTTAATTTACGTTTTCAAATAATATTTAGAAAAATGCCAAATGTAATTTCAAGACAAATTAGAATATTAAAAAAAAAAAGTTTAACAATGAATTAAAAGTAAGCAACTAAAAAAGTCAACTCAGATTCTAAATTTTAAATAAGAATAAAACTAATTTTACTTTGCAATATAAATGTCGTTTATTTGATTTATTACGCATTAGCAACTCTCAAACACACAGACTTTCTACGTTTACAGCCGCGGCCGTGGTTCCAGCACAGTCCCCGCTGCTAATTTTAAAAATGTTTTTTTTAATATTTCTTTGTATTTTTATAGGATTGGCGTACGACAGGAAGAAAGTTCCTCTGGATGTAGTGAAGAGGAGAGTCTTAAGATGTGGAGATGGTTCCCACCCCTTCAGCAAGGGGCAGGATCACCTGTGGGGGTGGGGGGACAAGGATATGTTAGAAGAAGACAGACAATATGCGGAAGTTTTTAACAATAACTAAATGAGGACTAACAGGTAGCACTTGAATTTGTGGTGGAAATATAATAAAATTATTACAAGTGGGAATTAAGTATTTTATTTTAGATTAAGTATGGAATGAATGGCAATCTGATACTGGCTAATGCGCCTCTGTATAAGGACAGGTCAGCACATGTTAGGGTAAGTAGATCATGGTTTGACATTTCCATCATGGTTTGACATTTCCATCATGGTTTGACATTTCCATCATGGTTTGACATTCCCATCATGGTTCAACATTTCCAAAGCAGTCCAACAAGGAAGTGTGATGTTACCATGATTTTTTTAAAAGCAATAACCCACTAATCCTCTATTTAGAGTAATATTTTGAGATTGTTCAAATGTTTGAGACAAAAGACTGGATTTTACCCCCTAGGGCCTACGGAGTCATTAAGATTTACCAGGAATGGAGAACGTTTTAGATAAGGAGATATGGAAATCTAGACATTTACAGGGCTTGTGACCTGTCATTGGCTGGTTTAAATGACCAATTTACGCACTGTGTAACATTCACTATTTTGCCTATGTTTGAACATCCATATTTCTTTAATTTTGCTAACTGTTGATTTTGATGAAGTTAAAGAGCTGAAACCTTTATTGCTGTGAAGAGGTTCATCCGTCTGAATTATTTCATACAATAATGTGCTACGGCTGAAAACAATATTTAAATTTTTAAACTTCTTCTTAAACCAGTTGGTTTTATTTTTTATATTAGGTTTTTTTTATTTTATGGAGGCCGCCTATATACATGGTTCGCCCCTGCTGCCTACCCATACGGGGAAACGACGTGGTGGTTTGTTTGTAGATTCAAAAATTGAAGTGATTTTATTTTTATTCAATGATAGTAAATAATTGTCTTTAACAACTAAGTAAGTGGTTATAAACAAATATAAAATCACATTAAATAAAATAATTGACCACAGATTTAATGGTTTAAATATTAATACTCTTAAGACCCAGTTTCTTTTAAAGTGACAAAAACAATTATCCAGAAAATAAAATATTTATTGTCTTTTATTGATAACACCGAAAGTAAGTTCAAAAAAATTCGCTTTTCAACAATAGATGTCGCTAGTTCTATTCACAGATACTTATATTATTTTAAGTAGACGATTAAACATTTAAATATAACATTCAAACTATTCAAGCATTCAAAGATAATTGAAAAATCGGAAACTAACGATAAACAGAATGGTGAATGTTATACAATATTTAAAGTGACCACTTAACCCAGCCAATGACAGACCATACGATCTTTAAGTGCCTAGACTTTTATATTTTCAATAGCCTCATATTTGCTTAAAAATATTTTATGTCAACATATGTTGTACAAATAAAATGAACTATATACATATTATGTATGTAGTTGTGGGAAGGTAAATTATATAAATAACATGTGACATAATATTAAAAATTATTGCTTACGATTTCATTTACATTCAATATGGTGACTTTCTTTTTTTTTTTTTTATCTACCTAGTAGCCAAGTACCCATTAGTAAAATTATTCCTAGAGCAGTATTCGGAATCTTCTCTAGAAAGAGGTCAATTAGGGGATTTTTTGTTTTAATTCAAGATAATGAAGTGTCATGGGGAATGTTTAAGATTGCAATAATATTCTAAATGAAAATCATCATGTTCAATTTTACGTGTTTATATTTATTTGGCATTAAATCATCAATGTGGCCCGATATAAAACGCCCAAATTAATTACTCTCTAAGGAGAAAATACGACGATTCATAATACCACCTCTAAATTAGGAAATCCGTTGTGTAGTGATTTGCGCATTCGCCTACCATCCGTGAAGTCGTGGGTTCGACTTCTAGCAGGGTGGACGACTAATATTTATTTGCAAAGTTGTTCAAAATGCAATATTCCATTAATTCTTGAATAACCTTCATGTAACAAATTATCGAAATACGCTGAATTTAATCAAATGCTATCAAAGACAATGCTAATTGATATTATAATGCAGTCACTTATACACCATATACTAATATGCTTGTAGGTGAATTTTAGAAACTGCAAAACATAAAATTACTTATAATATTGCGTACCGTTGAAAATAACTATAACATTTAATCTTAATAATATAGTATAACAATAGTTTTCATTATGATTTGGGTGTAAACATAAGGTTTGTTTGTTTTTTTCCAAATGATAAAAACAAGAGAACACAACAAAAAAAAAATAAAAAATTAGTCAATAATGTATTCTCCTAAATCATCTTACAACCAAATAGCCAATAATTCATAGAATTTTCACCATGCACTGAGCAAATATCGCGAACAATTTTGGCAGGTTTATTCCCCCGATTATACGTTCCTGCTCGTCAAACTATTATTGACAATTCAATTCCATAAATTAAAAAAATACTTACTTGTTTATTTTTATTACCTTATACTTGTTTTTAATTTTTTACTATCATATCAAATTGCATTGTAGTATTGGCAAATACGCATTTCATTGATACATATTTCTTATTTTTTCGTGATAATATATGCTTGCTTGTTAATTCATTCAACTTAAAAATGTCTTTCTTGCTTACTTTAACACTTTATTTATTGTTTGCTTTAAAGAATTTATTTCATAAGCTTATACTTTTGTTATTATTGTTTTTTTTTATTTTCTAAAACTTTTTATTTTTTCCTTTTTAACTAATTTCACATATTTTTTCTGTATATTCTGTGTTTATTATTTAGTATGTTAGCATGTATTTCATTTTTATTTTTTGTAAATGCCTTTTGGGCGTTAATGAACAAAATAAATAAATAATAGAAGAAAGAGTCAAAAATGACCACTTCCGTCTACTTGACATTCCATTTTGAGAGCTTGTAATCGATTTGAATTTAATATTTAACTTAAGAAAAAAAACGCAATATCTTGTCAAGCTAAAAAAAGTAACCATATGGTTCAACTTTTGGGGCTCCTTTTTAAATTTGGATTAAAACGGACACAACTTATGCTAACACCTAATACACAATATTTAGTACATTATGTGGGTGTGTGCTTACCGTTTAATATGAAAATAAGAATCCTTGACAATGTTGTAAGAAAAAGCATTTTGCAATAATTTGCAAGGTTACTGAAGTCATAAAAATGTATTCTCCGCGCGCCAAAAAACAGGAAAACCAAAAGCAGAGCACCGGAAACAGGGGTTTTCAAATAACAGATGGTAAAATTTTGTCTCGTGGTGTAATGGTCAGCGCGTTTGCCTACCATGCAAGAGGTCTCGGGTTCGATTCCCGACAAGTTTGATAAGAAATATTTATCTAAAAGAGTGTTTCAAATGTTAAAAAATCATATTCGATGGACTGATACCTGAAGCGTAAGATTGATCATCTTGCCTTCATGTAACGAAAAATGATTAATAATAATTTTACGTGTTCGCGGAAACGGTTCATTGCATTGGTCATGCCCTAAATACGTCACGATTCGGTTAAATTTTGACCTTTGTTTTGTGACCGTTTAAATTTAAATTGACCCTCCTCATGAATTTTGACGTCACAACTGCCAAGGCCAAAAATATGTCGCGTTTTTGTGGAGACGAATTATTTAATAATTTTATTTTTTAAATTAAAAATGAAAACATGGTAAAAATATAATGATAATAATAAGTATTTTCTAATCATGTCTCTGGTATTGAAGCGAATGAATAATACAATTTTGTTTGTGTAGTAGAACCATAATCCTAGACGAGTGTTTAGGACTCGATTGCTGCTCACAGGTAAAAAATCTTGAAAAAGAAAACCAAGTGAATATGATTCTGCCTCTTTGAGTAAATGGTTGGCGAGTTCGCCTACCATTCTTGAGATTCTGGGTTTGATTCTTAGAAAGACGGACGTGAAACGTTGATTTTGAAGATAGTTCAAATTGAAATATTATATTGTTCCTGGTCTGACTCCTGAAATGTGAGACTGTTTACTTTTACCTTTATTTAAAAAACGATTGAAATACGCAGCGTTTAATTGTACCGAAAAAAAAAGGAAATTAATAAATTATTTGTGACTAGTAAACTTTCTTAATCCTCGCCTGCTCCCTATTTTAATAATTTACTTAGAGCGTGGTTTGTAGTGGTTGTAGTGTTTGTAGTTTTGGGTTTCGGCCAAAAACTACCAGAAACTTTGGCTCCGCCGAAACTTGCGGTCAAGATGTGTCGGATTGCGTCCGGCTGTACTCGAGTAGGAAATTGGCCCAAGAAGATATATTAGATTTTGTTCAAATTTTATAAATTGTATTTTATTTTATTATTTCGAATACAAACAGATGTACAGGTTAAATGAATATAAATAAAAACGATAAAAAATGTAAAAATTGTAGGGCCTGCCCTCCAATAATATGTATTCACTAAATTACATTACAATAAAGCGACGGCATCGAAAATTTAAACTATGTAAAGAATAAATATACTTTATTTCAAAATAAAATAAATATGTACAAAACAAGAAGATAGTGGGAAGGAAAAGAAGGAAATTGATAAGGAGTGGTGAAGGATGATTTAAGGAATGTACGAGTAGAAAATTTAATTTGATTTAATGATTAAGAGAAAAAAAAATACTATTGTTATTGTCTCACTTAAAAACTAGACTGATTTGATGAATATAGTCAGCAGTTATAAAATCATTAACTTTTTCACATTTCACTTTTTTTAAATTAATTTATAGTTGAGGAACTTTGACATATATGTGGGGTTTACAATCCATTAATCGATGACTCACATCTGCTAAATAATTTCACCTGAAATATAGTGTAACGACTCCAAGAAGAAACTCAACGTTCCGTATTGAATTCAATACTTTATATTCTGCAAAACACGAGAGCAACGTCCTGGCCCCCGATTACAATGGAAAGTTAACATAGTTATCTTCGACTGTCTATAAAGTAAAATCAAAATTAATGTACAAAATCGTGTATGTTTTTACAGAAAAAAAATATGTCTTTATCGGTAACATGTAATTGAACATGTTTAGGAAAAAAAATATTTGTACATTCTGTTTTTCACACAAAAAACTTAATTTTGTTTTGTAAATAAAATCGAAGATACTGTAAACTTCCTTTTGTAATATGTACGCACACAAACATTATTCTCTACCTTCCATTACTGTTTCCACAAATATAATAGCTACTAGATACTCCACCCTGATGCTGCAGACAATTAAAAATTAATACAACTTTCGGTCAAAGCGGATTGGCCTACTACTCAGTCAAAGTGCACAATCTACTTAGTAAGTACTCACAATATAAAATTGCTATTAAGAAATGGATAGTGGAGGTGAGTTGCGCACGGATCTATGAGTGGATCAAGCCAAATAGGTAAAATGTGTGTTCTGTTTATGAAATTTGTTTTACTGGTCTTTATAATTTGGTTATGTTTTTTTTTATTATTTTAGTTTATATTGCTTATTATGTTATTGATAATTAGGTTAGTTAGATTAATTACGTTTTTTTTTTATTATTATGTTAAATTTGTCAAATAACTAATTTAAGGCATGTTATACATCAAGGTTCGTAGGTTTTCACGGCCTTCAGAATACAGATAGTGTTTTTCTGGGTTATTATGCCGTGTTTGTGGGCTTTGTATTGCCGACGTTTCGGAGCACATTGCAGTGTCCATCTTCAGGGCTGAATGTATGAGTGTAGTTTTTAGTGTGTTTAATTGTGAGGAATTTGTACCGTGTCGCAGTCGGGCAATGTATGTGGTTAAGTGTGTGGAGTTTGTACCGTGGGCTTTGGAAGCACCGGGTACCATGAGGTTCGTAGTCGTAACCCATCATCCCTGTTTATGTTATTAGGATGCTTGTATGCTTGGATGCTTGGACTACGAACCTCATGGTACCCGGTGCTTCCAAAGCCCACGGTACAAACTCCACACACTTAACCACATACATTGCCCGACTGCGACACGGTACAAATTCCTCACAATTAAACACACTAAAAACTACACTCATACATTCAGCCCTGAAGATGGACACTGCAATGTGCTCCGAAACGTCGGCAATACAAAGCCCACAAACACGGCATAATAACCCAGAAAAACACTATCCATGTTATACATATCGTTAAATGTTTCCCTCGGCACGGGACACCCCAGTGAGGAATATTGTTCTGTATCAAAAAAGAATACAACATTCTAAAAGTATAAATAATGAAAAAATTTAAAAGTCGGGGCCCTGTAGTAGATAAACGTCGTTCCTACCAGAGAAATGGGAAGAACAAAGGTACGCGGTCTATAAAGAGACCACAAGGCGCGGTAACGCCCAGTCTGTCCAGTTAGTCCCAGTGCAGACAGTTCAACACCTCATCGCCGGTACATTTGCGTGACATAATTGCATTCATTATTTATTCGTCAGGTAATAAATAAACGCATCAAACATCAACCTCGTGTCTTCTGTCAATGTCTAACTGGGGTAGGAACTCCAAACCTAGACAACCAAAATCCTACATAAATGTTATTTGAATAACAAAGCATCGAACCAAAACGCGCTAAAAATAAACAAATTTACTCATTCAATTTATGCAATTTATTTCATGCTGTTCTTTTATTAAACACTTATTTTAATGAGTTCGTAAAGTTTAACAATAAAAACGCATATTTTTTGGCGTTTAGAACAGATTACAATAGAGATGAAGAACATTTAAGAGAAGGTAATATATAGAAGTCTAGGCATCTACAGGGCTTATGACCTGTCAATGGCTGGTTTGACTGGCCATTTTACACACTGTAACATTCACTATTCTGCCTTTATTTGAACATCTATATTCCTTCAATTTTATTGGTGTTTGTGAAGTTAAAGAGCTGAAACCTTTTATGCGGGTGAGATTTATCTAATTGAATTATTTCATTATTTTCCTTCAAGCTATATTCCTTTAATTCATACTTCAACTATGAAAACATCCACCCCTTTCCCGAAACTGTTCATAAAGACTTCTTCAGTTTTGCATATCAATATCAATTTTTTTTAAACTAATTAAACGAAAATTTAATATTTCTTTACAATCAAACCGCGAAAATATCAAAACAAATAAACTTTAAAAACTTTCATTGTACCCCTCACTGCAGCATTGTCAGTTTGTGATCAATCAAATACACATGGTCAGCACAATCACCTTTTTCTAATTTCCCAGTATGACAGCGGAGGAATACAGTGTTGGTTCCAAATTGAGACCGCGGCCGCACGTTCCAGATCCCGCATCGGAAAGGAAGAAGAACGTAGTAATACAAACAAATCGATCAACGACACGAAACCCAAATACATATAGGAAACTTCAACAGGTGAAAGAATTAAAGAAATATAGATGTTTAAATATGTGTAGAATGGTGAATGTTACACAGTGTGTAAAATGGCTACTTAAACCAGCCATTGACAGGTCATAAGCCATGTAGATGCCTAGACTTCTATATTGCCTTCTCTTAAATGTTCTTCATCTCTGTTGTAATATGTTAATATAAACGGCTCCCCAGGGAGTTGAATTCAGTCCTTGTCTACAAAAATTTAGACAAACTCAAAATATTGTTCATCTAAATAAGTTTTGGTTTCGGCTGAAAATCTTGTTTCAGTCGTTTTAATGATTTGTAAAAAGTGCATATTAAGTCATTGGCACAAAGAACAAAGGTAAATTTCTGCTTCTTAGGTGGAGCACATGATGTTCGCAAACTTATTTCAGGTATTATTTTTCAAAGGCCAACATATGTGCATCCTCCTGAAATCTGCGTCACATATTTCGAACGGAATCTTCATAAATTTCGATTTTCGTTCACAATGTTTCGAGATCTTGTTTGCAACAATTAGGATTAATCGAAAGCAGTACATTTGTAAACAGACTAAATTCAGAATATAAATTTTATCGACTTCTCTTGGTTTAAAATCTTCTCCTTATATTGCTTTTTCAAATTTTAAATGATTACTTGCTATACTTGTTATTACTTCTTTATTTTTTCTTTTTTCTCTGCTGCCATTGGCATGTTTTTATACTTTTTATACTTTTAAACTACTTTTAATTACTTATATTATATATGTTAATAAAATCAATAAATTGCTGCTCTTACTATAATGTGTCATTAATTTTGAAGATGTTTTTTAAATTGACCTAAATTTAAATTTACTGTCTTATATTTCACTTAAAGATTCTTCTCATCGTTTCTTTGAATCCCTTAAAATAATTATGTGTTTATGTTTTTCCTTTTTTTAAAAAAATGTTATTACTATTTTATTTTATTTTTACATCTGAGCATGTTTTTCATTCCTTATTTCCATTCTTAATTCTTAATTACTCTTACAAATTTTCTTCATTTTTAATATTATTTCCATTTGTAAATACTCACTACAAACTACAAACCTTAAAATATATTTTTTTCACTTAAATTTTAATTTTTAAACAACTTTCATTTATGTTTTCTTTTTCCTTCTCTTTTTTATACTTTCATAATTAACATTACATTTAATTGCTTTTTAATATGGAAACTTCACTGGTCCATTAGAATTAAGTCCAATTGTGTAAAATATTAAATTTTGTAACTGTACTGTATGTTTCCTGAATAAAAGAAAATAAAATAAAATAAAATAAATATGTAATTAATGGCCTTTTTCCCCTTTTAACTACCTTCCCGATAAAACAATCATTAAAATAAATAAATATAATTTGTTAAGTACCCACCTTCGCAGTAAAAATACCACGTAATAATTTAAATATTTTAAATACGCAATAAAAACTATTCTTAAAACTGTTTACTGTAAACTGTTGTAAAAAAAGTTTGTTTATAACGTGTTGTTTATTTATTTGATTTAACTAAACAACAACCGTAAGTTTATTAATTAATCTTTGAAAAACCGCCAATCGCTTTGCCATTGTAACATAAGTATTTAATATGATAATACGAGTTGCCGTTTTTCCAACCAGCTTACGAATTCATTTCTGATAGGAATACTTACGTGCTTTTATCTTTCAATACTTGATTTTTTAAATAAATGTTACTGACGTCATGAAACCACGTGCCATCATAAAAACGTCATTTACAAAAATATCACTAAAAAAAAAACCTTAATCAATGTTTATCTTTTTCATTACCTTTAAAAAATATTGTATGCTTATGAACCATAAAAAATTGCCGAACTTATGCCGATTGTTTTTGGAAATTATGACCTGGTCTTTTACCATGGTTTAAAAATATCTTCCTTTCACAATTCTGTTTACTGTACTCCATAGTTCTAACGCTTCATTATACTTTCGTGAAAAATATCAAAGCTTACCAGATCATGGCTGACACATTTCACCAAATATTGAGAAATTTATCTACCTAATTATTCGAACGGAAAAAAGCTAGTTGATAAATTTAATAAATATTGCAAACAGATGATTTTATTATGAAAAATGTTTATTGCATCTTGTTTATGATTTTTTAACACATTTTCATCTTTGTCGAAAAATTTCTCAATAATAAAACTTAAAGCCCACAAAAAGTTGTTTCCCTGCAGCCTTTTTTACTTGACAACCATAACGTTTTGTCATTTTAAAAATCACAAACAAATTTTACCCTATTATTATATTCAAAAAATATTTTCTTCGAAAGTGGTTCTCAAAAACCCATCTTTCTTTTTTTATATTTCATCCAGCTCTGCGACCGTAAATTTTTTTTTAATGCTTTTTAAAATGTTTTTTAAGTACTCAGGTTCAGGTAAATCAGGTTCCCTTGAAATATCTTCAAAAAGTTCGCTTCCATCAGCGCGTTAAGTGTGTTCTATTTCACATTAACGACTTCCAGAGCTTCAATTTGTTTTGATTATGTTGGTTCCAAAAATTTTCAACTCTCAAATAATTTATTTAATCCCTGTCATTGGATAATTCACATTTTTTTCCCTCAATTTAATTAAGTACATATTACATGATTTTAAATATTTTTTTCAAATATGCCAAAGCTATCAAATTACAGAAAATTCCTCCAGCTAGCTTTTCTTTATAAGCAACAAGCAACTTGTCTTTGTATGTAAGCAATTGACAGGGAAACTCAAATCCTCAGATGCGGTGTTTGGTATGTGTTGGGTAAATTGCCTTAAGAACTTTTACTAAGTTTTGAGGAATTTATTATTTTTATTTGACATAAAACACTTTTGATGTGCCTTTTGTTTTAGTAGCCTTTTGTTTTAATATCCTTCATTATCAATACTTAGTTTTTGGAAAAATAAAAAAAATACCTATTAAAAGCACTAGTTTACATCAATTATTATTAGTACTGCTGTAAACAGAGAACAGAACTATTAGCACTGGGCTGAAATTTGGAAAATCTATTTTAAACTGAATTTAAATTACATAGTTTAATGATACAAATTTAAACAAAAGTAGCTCATAAAAACAGTTAAAAGACATTGTCTCAATATATCGTATTTTTTGACACACATGCCAATAATAGGAAATGAGTTTTTTTATTCTAATAATAGCCTCCAACATAAAACGAATTTTTTTTTTTTAAAAGCGAAAAATTCTCTATCTTTTTTTTAATGCTACTTTTATATTTAATATTACATAGATATATTTAAAATGTGGAGACAGGTTGATCCTTTTGCTACTGAGAATGTAAAGTGGCCGACAAGCTTTAAAAATGCGACAGCCTCACTTTTTTCGCTATTATAGGTTTTTTCTGATTTAGTACATCAGGCGATCGATGAAAAGGTTTTAACTTCTATTATCTTTATTTAAGTTTCGCAGTGCTGATAATAAGTGCATAGCTAACGATTGAGTGATTCACCCTATTTTCCTGTGATTAAAGATATCCATATAATAATAAATATTTAAGTAGGATTAAAAATGAGAGAAATAATTTTTCGCTTTTTAAAAAAAAAAAATCTTATATGTTGGAGGCTATTATTATGATATAAAAAATAACTCATTTCCTATTATTGGCATGTGTGTCAATAATTAGGGTTTATTAAGACGATGCCTTTTCTATTTCCTGTGATGTTAGGAGTTGAACTGTAGTTTTTGCACATGGCAGATCTATTTGATGTATTAAACCTGATGCTGGTGCAATGGTTATGACAAATAGAGGTTTTGTATTCGATTTTCGGTGAGACTACAGTCATTAAAATATTATTTTCTCGTTCCTTAATACAATCTATATTTTTTTTTTGCCTTTTAGCCTGTTATGCTAAAAACCGTTTTTTTTTCTTGGCAATCCATGAAAACTATTTTTATTTCATATACCCTGTCCGGGTAATAAAATCTACGTATGATGTCACACCGCTAGGTCACTAATTAATAATCCGACAATTTATTTTGTGAGAACGTGAGCTTACGAATCTATTGGTTAAGGACGAATGTAAAGTTAACATCACAAGCTAAACAGGTATGATTAAAACTAATCGCGAATATACATAACGCTTGTATTAAGTCACTTGACTATGGTTCTAGACTTCAGTTATAGTTCATCTGTCTTGTGTGGATAATCTTTAAAAGAATTGTGATTTGTGAAAAAAAAGGTTTATTTTTAGTATGTTTATTGTTTCAACTTTTCTTGCTAAAAGCAATAAAATAATTTTGAGAATCCAATGGTTTATGTAAAGCTTTTGCGACAGTTTTTCAATATCTTCAGTTAAATGTGCTTTATAAAATGATATTTTTAAATCTGTGGTATTTGGTATATAGTTTAAAAATAATAACTCCAAAAGTATTTTTATACTGAAGAGCTATTTGAACACTGAAAAAATTGCAATTAAAAGAATTTTTTAAAAAAAGAACTAACAATTTGCACTTGTGCGTTAAAACAGGTCAACGCAAATTTTAAATTTTCTGAAAAATTACGTACGTATGCAAATGTTATGTACATTTTGAAAACACGAATTACCCTTTGATCTTTGAACAAAGATCTAGTTAAGTTTTTAAAGTATTTCTTTTTGGATTACGTATAGCTTGAAAACAGTGATGAATTTTCTTGTTTTTTTAACTCCGTGTACAATTTATTGAAAAATAAAAATTATTTTTACAAAATTAAAATAATGAAAAAAAAAACTTACATCCTATAATAATATTGAAGTTTGTAAAGGAATAGTCATTTTACACAACCAAACGAGTAACAGCTCTACGCAAAACTGACCCCAGGAGTCATTTTTTTTTAATTAATTACATCAAAACCGGCTAAAACTGCTCAAAAATGTCCCGACAGGGATTATTTACATAAAATTCATTATCATGTACGAGATATATATTTTATACATTTTGCACCAGGACAAATTTGTATCGTAAGGGAGCAAACGGTTAATCATAAACTGTCCGCTTCAAAAACAAATTAAATTAATATCTTTTACTTTCTAATAATCACAAATTTCTGTAGGTTGTTAAAACATTTTTTTTGTCACAACCACTTATAAACAAATTCGCAGACTAAACCTGTTTTGAATTCTTGTTAAAATATTTTTTTTATCACTGTCTGTTAACAAAGATATTCTGAAAAATATTATTATGGGCACATTAAAAAAATATACTTTTGCCGTCTCAAAATGAGTTAAGTTACTTCTAGAAATATAACGCGTATTTGTGAAGGTATTGTTAAAATCAATTAAAATATAAAGTATCAGTACAAAATAAACATTGACATTAACTCCTGCACTATTTTTCTGGCAATAATTTTAATATATTTTTTATTTTTGTCCTTAATTTAATTTTGAAACGATTTTTATAACTGCCTGCCTTTTAAAAAAAAAACTTGCTCGTTAAGATTTGTTTATGTTAGAAACCAACAGTTTTTACCAAAAACTACGTCGATTACTCCTCAATTGAAAAGTTTTGTTAAACCAATTATAACGTTATTTCAACCTTATTTTTTATTTGCCCTAAACCCTTATGTTCATTTTATTTACGTGGTTTATTTTCTAAATGATAAAATAATCTAAATTTTTTTTTTCGATCTATAGCTCTAACATTAAAAATTCCAGGGAATTTTTTTATTTTTATTCAAAACTAAAACTTCATGTATAACAGGGAATATAAAAAGTAAATAAATAGCGGTGATAATAAACAATAAAATTATTTATAAAATATTGCATCTTAACAGTAAAAAAGTATTTATTGATAATATGATTTATAAATATCATCTAAGTGAGATAAATATTATTAAATCAGCGAAAAATGAAGGGAAACTTAAATACGGACAATTTCTCATTGTCTTTTGAATGTTAGGAGAAAAAGGGAGTAATTAAAATCATTTTTTATATTTTGTTTATCTTAGCTACTCAATTTCATAATCTAAGAACAAGCGTTATAACATCTTTATGAAAATTTCGTGTGTTTGTGGCAGCAAATCTTGGAAAGTAATCGATAGATTGATTCTTTTTTTTTTACAAAACGTTGCATTTTAGCAGAAAAGTGTTTCGATTGACTTTTTATTCGGAAGTTCTAACGGAAACGGTACATTATATGCGTTTTAAGATAATAATAACTGAAGTATTGTTTTTTCTCGGTAAATGTATAGTTGCCAGACTGTTTTTATTTACTCCTCTAATAATTTATTACTTAAAACGTGGCCAGGTTCAACTCCTTTTAATTAAAACGATATTTACAATATTTTAGTATCTTGAATTAAATATATTGTTTCATCAATTTTAAAATAGGTGGGGAAAAAGTGCATTTTCATTTACCCGAATAAACCAAAATGCTATTTTTAAATGCGTTCTCTACGTACTGGTCCTGTGCACATGGGACAGCGGGACATAATACACGCTTTCTATGCCTAATAATTGTGTCTACCAAAACGGGTTTTCTTACATGTGTTACATTAGGAAGCAATTGCTTTCGTAATTTGTCAATTCGTATGGTAAAACCGTTAAAATAAATTATTATATTATACGATTCTTTTTTATTATCGCCAAATATTTTAGCCGCCGCATCATTTCGATTTTTAAAAAGGTTTGGAGGTAGCTTAGGAGGATGAATTTCAAGGATAATTTTATTCTCTAGTAGGTTTATTTCGTAACTTATTTATCACGTTTATATGGGGGTATAAAAATAAAAAAAACATAAAACTGAATTTAACAAGGAAACAAGTTTTTTTATAGAAAAAAAGTAATTAAATAGTTTAAAGAAAATAAAATTCATGCCGACTGAAATGTTTTGAATCCTAATTGAGTGAAAAAATTCACCGAAAAAATCAATCAAATGGTTTGGTTATTATTGTTTTTTAATGTAATTTTTTGTTTCGAAATGTTAGTATTCATTGTTCGTAGCATTGACATTTTAATACATAGACGTGCCCTTCATTTTATAACTAATATATAATATAATACAAATCAATATTTTAAAAAGTATTGACAAGAAAACATACCTATCGATACTGAATTTGTTTATTTAAAGCAGGACTGCTCTCAGCAATCATACATATGCCGCTAAAAAATTGAAGGATACTTATTTTTGGTTCATAAATAAGTTTGTATTTTAACGTTAACAATCAACATTCGCTTTTGGTGGATCCCAATCAGACTATTTCCCTTAATTCCTTATTATTTCAACCCATTTATTTCTTTTCAATAGATTTTAAATGAATTACTTATAATAATAAAAATACGTGTAGTTTTATTCCAATATAATTTATAATTTTTACCAGTGACCGACATTGTTAGACTGGTGAGAGACTAAACAAATTTCTTTGTCATATACAAGTGCAAGCTGGGGTTTTAAATCATGATTTTATGTAATAATGCTAATAAAATAGTTTAAATTAGAAAAATTTTAGTGTAAAGTAATTACAATCGTATGAATTAAAGTTTTGTTTGAATGCACATAGTAAAAACAGATGTTGAACGTATAATTTTATGAAGTTTTCTAATAAAAAAATATTTAAATTATGTTTATTCAAATTTTATTAAAACTATAACAGGGGTCGCTGGTAGGTAGTTCCTTCGACAGCCATGTCCCCAGGCCCGGGGATAGTTAGGTGATTCTCTGGAAGCGAAATTTCTGGTACTTAATTCTTATCGAGTGTGTTATTGTTTTTATTTAAATGGATACAATAATGGGGAATGAAAGCATGTTATCAGATTATTCAATACTATTTTATCGGGGCAATCCTTTAAGCGGTTTATTTCTAAAACTTCAAGTTTATCTAATTTTGCAGCAAAGCTCTCATTCTCAGTCACAGTCTGTTTTATTATATACATTTAAAAAAACTTAAATTCAAACTTTTGTTATTATTATTACTTATATTATTTTTATTTTTATTATTTTCATCCCATAATTATATAAAATCACGATTTACAACCTCTGCTTGCGATTGTATATAACATAGAAATTTGTTAAGTATTTCACCAGTCTGACGAAGCCGGTCACGACGAAGCCCGGTCACTGGTAAAAAATATAAATAAAAAAAAGAATAAAACTACAAAAGTATTTTTATTATTTTAATTAAAATTCAGTTCCACCAAGAAATGTCAGTAGAAAAACTTAATTTATATTTTAATTACCAATAAGTTTAAACAAGGAAGTACCTACAAAATGTAATAATTACAGTTTGAATTAATATATTTTTGGTTGTTTCCTTAACCGTTCCGTTTTTCCCCTTGGAAATAATTAGAAAATGTTGATTACTAAGATTAATTTATGTAAAATCGATACATTGTTTTTTATAAATAGCGCTTAAATTCAAAAGTATCACTTCGCATTAATGGTCGTGAATTAATGGTATATTTAACGTTTTTGTTATTATTGTACGAAGAAATGCAATCGTAATCTATGTAAATGTTTAGTTAAGATCAAAAACAAAAAATATATAAAGTTAAAGTATATAAGTAACCCCGCAAAAACTGTTTTTGAAACTTTTTATTAATGATATGAGTAATAACTTTGTACGAATTTGATCAAATGGTTCTGAAGAACCTCATCTACTAAATGTTTATTGATTTATTATTTTTTTGATCTTCAGTTTAGTACAGTTCAGCGCTGCACGTGGCGTTTATTTTAAGTATAAGTTTATCGCTTGTTGACGCAGGGAAGCTCCTACACCAGTTGGAAAAGATAAAATAAAACGATGCTATACTTCGAAGTGTATTTATTACAAACTACAACATGGATGGAGAATACTTTATAAGGGAATTTGGAATTCTAGGCATTTACAGGGCTTATGGCCTGTCATTGGCTGGTTTAAGCGGCCACTTTACACACTGTGTAACATTAACCATTTTTCATATGTTTGAATATCCATATTTCTTAAATTTTTCCATTTGTTGATTTTAGTGAAGTTAATGAGCTGAAACCTGTATTGTTGTGAAGAGATTCATCTGACTGACTTATTTCACATACTAGACAACGCCTGAAAACAATTTTTAAATTTTTAAACTTCTTCTTGGACCAGTTGGTTTCATTGCAATATTTGAGTTTGTCCAAATGTTCGTAGACAAAAGACTGAATTTCACCCCCTCGGAAGTATTTATTACATGTTGAATAAAATACGGAATTCTATTATGAAGCGTAAGAGTAACGATAATTACTAAATTGAAGTGCACTACGTTTGTTGGCCTCGTGGTGTAATGGTCAGCGCTTTGCCTACCACGCAAGAGGTCTTGGGTACGATTCCCGATATGATTGACATGAAATATTTATTTAAAAGGGGGGTTATCACACAAGAATATTTCATAGTCCCTGTACTGGTGCCTGAAGCGTAAGACAAACCATGTTACTTTCATGTATCATAAATGATCAAGATACGCTGCGATTGCATAATGCAGTGCCCTATTTTAATTTATTTTAATTTATTTCAATATATTTATTTCATTAATATTTTAATGCATACATAACACGAAAAAATTAAAACTAAAATTTAAATATACAATGATGGTAAAATAAAAATACCCAGCAATTATAGAGAAAGAATGCTTTCCTCTCTGAACTTTTTTCACTAATATGCATGCACCATTAGATGCGGAAAGGGAATGATGCTGTTCCTACACCCTGTGGCCCTTTTATAGGGCAATTTTATTTGTTCTGGACGTCTTTATGGCGGGGATGACGTTATTGTACGCCAGAACTTCGCATCCGATTCCATTATAAAGAATTAACATCCTGTTTGTCTTTAACAATATAAATGTGTTGTGTTCAACAAAAAATGCCAAGTTGCTTTCTTCGGTCGAAATCGTGTTGCCCAGATTTATTGAAATTTATGTTAACATTTTACAACAGAGATGAAGAACATTTAAGAGAAGGTAATATAGAAGTCCAGGCATCTACAGGGCTTATGACTTGTCAGTGGCTGGTTTAAGTGGCCACTTTACACACTGTGTAACATTCACCATTCTGCCTATATTTGAACATCTATATTCCTTAAATTCTTTCATCTGTTGATGTTTGTGAAGTTAAAGAGCTGAAACCTTTATTTTTGCGGGTGAGATTCATCTAATTGAATTATTTCACCTACATACTAGGCAACGCCTGAAAACTTTATTTTTTCAATTTCTATGCTTCTTCATGGACCAGGTAATTTATCAACAATATTTTGAGTTTGTTCAAATTTCGGACAAAGACTGGATTCAACTCCCTGGGGAGCTGTTTGTATTAACATATTACAACAACATAGATGTATAGATGGAATATAGATGTTCAAATATAGGCAGAATGGTGAATGTTACACAGTGTGTAAAGTGGCCACTTAAACCAGCCATTGACAGGTCATAAGCCCTGTAGATGCCTGGACTTCTATATTACCTTCTCTTAAATGTTCTTCATCTCTGTTGTAATATGTTAATACAAACAGCTCCCCAGGGAGTTGAATCCAGTCTTTGTCTACAAAAATTTAGACAAACTCAAAATATTGTTGGTAAAATTTATGTTTTTGTAATATTTTTAATTTGTAGTATTATTTAATAATATGCATGCTTTCACTTTCTTTTGTGTTTTATTCCAACCCGAAACAGAGCTCTTGGCCTCATAGAGTTTGAGATACGTCAATTATTTTTTTTTGTCATGAAATTAATAAACAATAATTTTAACAATAAAAATTCTAAATTTCTAGTTAAATAGCGCGTGTGTTTGTCACCAAAACAAGTTATAACAACAAAATAAAAATATTGATGAATAACTTCCACTAACCATTATATTATTATTATGATTTTATTAAGCTTATCAAAATTTTAGTATTGGGGTTTGAACACATAATTTTGCTGAATTCGCGTCATTTATGATATTTTATAACAAATCGGTAATATACATCTTGTGGTTTGCATAAATTAACTTAAACAACATTAAAATGATGATTTTAAATAATGGACACCTGTATATGAAACTGGTTTACCTTGAAAAAAAGGTGAATTAATTACTAGTTCCTTCATTATATATGCACGAAATTCAATGAAAGTCATACAAAACTATCGTAAAAGCAGCGTTTTTTTCTCAAATAAAAAGAATCAACAAAATATCAAAAATCATATAAAAATTATTCAAACAACGACAGGTCATAAGTCCTGTAGATGCCTAGACCTTATATATTCACTTCTCTAAAATTGTCTTTATATTTGTTGCAATATATTCGTATCAACAGCTCCCTAGGAGGTTGAATCCAGTTCTTGTTTACAAAAATTTGGATAAAATCAAAATGTGTATTTTTTTGTATACAGTCTTTAAAAAATAAAATATATTTATTATCACAATATAAATACATATATAAATATTTTCTTCTTTTTTTAGATACCTCTATAATAGTAAATATGTTTACGTGTATGTGTGTAAATACATATATACACAGATATATGTTATAAAATTATAAATAAACTTACTAATGAAACTTCTTGGTTTAGTATACCGATTATTTTTCGGCCTCGTGGGGTAGTGGTGAGCGCGTTTGCCTACCATGCAAGAGGTCGCGGGTTCGATTTCCGACAAGGTTAACGTGAAATATTTAATTGAAAAGGTTTTTTCACTTCAGAATATTTCGTAGTCCCTAATGATGATGATTATTACCACGTGTAAGAAAACACTATTAATTCCGATTTCCTGTAGCACTGAACGTCCTTAATATGATAAAAATTATGACCAGTACTTATCTCCTAGTATTTAGAAATACTCGAATGTCGTTGATTGAAGTAACTTATTCTTTGAGGTAGGGATCAGTACTATGCAAGTTCCTGGCGTCACTGCGACCTGTGAAGATCTATTGCGACGGGTCCCAGTGAATAGTTCTCGCCCTTCAAACCCAGGTCTTTAGAGAGCCTGGCTTCTGTGTAGAAGGCGATAGCTCTCATTTTGCTTAATCTCTCTCATTGTAAACAACTCGTGTAAATTTATTTTTTTTCAAATCAGTGGTTTTAACCAAGAGCATTTTTAGTGTGGTCAAACGTTAGTTAAAAAATCACTGGATTTAATCCGCTATTTCAATCATAAAAATGGCCAATTTAAATAAAAAATTAAATCATAAATTTATTTTTAGATTACCACAGAAAATGGCGCCCGGGATGATGGCCGCCAACAATCTTCTTATTGCAGAGAGAACTTCTATTGCTGAAATACAAAAGGTGCCAACAGAAGAATCCCCAAAAATAGTGTACAAATATTCCAGCAGAAAAAGTGCCTTTGTCCATACAAAATACGAGTAAGAAAAGCGTTTATTTAATAATTTCGTACTTAATAAGTAATTTCGTAAATAAACAATGTTACTGTGCGATGAGTTCCGGTATTTTTATCTGGGGTGGTCTGGGACCATTGCGTAAAACTGAGGACTGAAGATGTGAGAGCGCTCGCCCCTTGTCTAATAGCCTGGTACTTATTTGGGACCTGGGCCCGTATTCTAATGGGAAAATTTAAAAAGTTATCTTTGGTTTTATCTACAAAATAAAATTAAGTTTACTGTATAAAAATTGAGTTCATTTTTATTAACAGGAGAAAATACATTTCATTTTTTTATTTTTATTTCATATTATTTTTACTGGGGTAGTAGCGGTCATTCACTGGTGATTCTGCTATTTTTTTAGAGTAATATTAATTATAATTGTAATACTCTTATTTCAAAAAAAAAGTAAAAGTACTTAGAAAAATTAACGTGTTTTTTATTGTTTTCTTTATTTTATACGCTTAAATAATGAAATTTATACCTTTAATGTGCATTTCACTACAAGCTGAACCTTAAGCGGTCATTCATTGGTGCTTTGACCTTATATACATCATTGAGTCATTACGTAAAGGACTTCTTTATATTTTATCATGAGACATAACAATAGAGTATAATTCATAACCTCCTTCCATATCTTTTCTTTCCTACCTGCTGACAAGCTTCTAAAATAGAAGTTTAGCGGGTTATCCCTTTAAAAAATAAAATAAAAAAAGGAATCAACAAATACACATAGAATTAAGAAAAGTCCAGAAAGAGCGTAGAATCATATTTGAATACATCGGACTGTGTCCAATAATCCCCCCACTATGGCCTACTTTCGCCGCGCGCGTTCGTGATGTCGCCGCGTAATGTTGCTTGATGAAAAATTAAAAAGAGCAATCTGTTAATTTCTCCAAAATTTAATTGTGTACGCGGAAACTTTGATTGACACAACAGAGTGTTTAAGTAAAGGGTAATTTAGTAAGAGTAATTGAATTAATGAACCTTGAACTTAAAATGTAAAATAAATTTTATTTTACATAAAACGGATATTTTTATATCATATTAAATAATATTTGATGTTTCGAAGATAATGTTGGTCAAATTTCTACCACAGAGTTGTTTAATTCGGGGTCTAATTTTCATTATTTCTCTTATTAGATGAGCAAAGTAGGGTAAAAATTTTAACTACTTTAGCAACACTAACGAAATTTCCACTTTATTTCTTCGACAATCTGATAGATGGAAGAATAATTCAATTTTTAAGTAATGCATTTGTCACATACACATTCGTTTGCTAATTACACGTGAAATGTAATTGCATCCTTTTTCTTAAAGATTCTAGGAGTATTTCTACACTTTAAAATGACACAACACGGCATACTTGAATTCAAATCAGGAGTAGCGTACTGAGCGACGTCTACAAAGAAATTAATGGGTCAAAACGTAAACCTACTCATTTATGAGTAGTAGAGTCGCCTTCTGTTTGATGTGCGTATGCGGTTTTTGGACTTTTTTTAATTCTATGGCTTCAAATTATTAGTCGGTAAAATAATGTTTGGTTGTTAAAAAACAACGATGTCAAAAAACAAAGGCAGTTGACTTAATAATATGTAAGTACAAGAATGAGGAAGTTCTGTCATTGTTTTAATTTATTTTTAAAAAATGTTTGTACGTATCGTTTTCTCATTGCTATAGTTTTTTTTAGTTTTGTAATTTTAAATTACTCCGCCCGTGACCTCACTTCTTTTCGTGTGGGTAAATTGTTGTGACATTTAAAAGTAGCTGTCAAAACATACTAAACTTAGAAAAAAATTGCTTTCCTAAAACCGGAAACCTATCGCAACACGTCTCAATGCTGAATTGATTTGTTGATTCACAAAAATTTGTCACGTCGTTCAAATAGTTTATATTTATAAAAACCATTTTTTATTTATTTTTTCATACATTTGCAAGAAACTCGCAGTTCAATTAAATGCTCTAATCCTTACAGCGTGTAAGAAAAAAATATATATTTTATTTCCAGTACCACTGAACTTCCTCATAGGGATATATTTTTTTAAGCGACATGCTCGTATTCAATACTCTATGACGCTTTTTGGATCCAACGTGTTAATGAAAAATGTAACTTAACCTCAACAATAAGCCACGATTTACGCCTTTGATGTAGATAATAATTTATTATGTCGGTAGGAAGGAGTATTATAAAAATAAGTTATTCTGTGTACCGGTTTATCTTTATAATTTCCTAGGTTTTTAAACTTATAATCTAATTGATTAAACAAACGTTGTCTTAATGAATGTTTCTTAATTCAAATTATTTAACACTTCACTTCAATGCCGGACTTTACCATGTACTTTTATTGGTTATTTTTATATCTACCTTTTAACACTTTTACCTAAGTAGATATTCCTATACAAATCGTATTTACTCAGATTCTAAATTCAAATTAATTCCAGGATATTAAATTAAGCATTTATCCCGTTTTATTGCTCAGCAGTTAGCAAGTTTTGTTAATTAATTTTTTTACTCGTATACGCCCAAAAGGCTTTTATCCCTTCCATTACTATGCCAAAAACATTCGCGTGTTACCGTGATGTGTATTTACTTATTTTATTTATTCAACCTTTTGTGCATAATGTAAATTGAATATTGGCGAGCTTATTGCCAAATGGCAATTTCTTCCAACCAACCAATAAAATAAAAGTTTAATTTTTATAATTCAAGTTGCAAAACATATTCAATAGAAAATAAAAATGCTAAAGATAATTGTATTTGTTAATAAATGACATTAAATCAATACTATTACTCTATAAGAAAAGGGAATCAAAAGGAAACAGGAAAGGAGGAGAGATTTAGGAAGAGAATAAAGATTTTTCTTCAGACATATATTATTTAACAACAGATACTGTAGTAATTTATTTGATAGTGGATAGTAGATGATTCTACAGTCGAGCCGCATAAACACTATGAGCTAGAGAAGAGAGAAGAATTGTGAATGGGTATTTTGAGGGTGTTTTGAGAATTAGAACAAAGAGGTTAACCTGAACTCATAGAAAACTGTAGTCATTACACATTTAAATAATGAGAGATTTAAAATTGGGGAAATTGAATATTCATAGGCAATTGCTTGTTGAAATCAAAAGTGACAATATTTTTACTATGATGGCTTAAAACATTAAAAAAACACTAGCTCCCGCTGGCAGCGCAGGCGAAAGAACCGCTCCTAACAAAGCTCGGAGAGCTACTAACAGGCGTCTGGCAGAAGTACTGGCATCTTTGCTGTTCGTGCGTGTGACACATGAAATCGTCTCTTTCGCTCCCGAAGATACCTTTAATATCGAAAGTCAGACGTAAAGAGTGTGTGAGGCAATTTAATATGCAGTTACTGTTATACTTCGTACTCCACAACATGCAACCCATTGGTAAACATTCTATTGTATTGGTGATTCATCTCCGATTGTTCATAAAATGCTTTTTTGTTCCAAGTTAGTATTAATTATTTAATAAAAAATATTATAACCGAAATATAAATGTATAAAAGAGGAATACCAAAAATTCTAACCGATAATTAATAACATTTACAGAAATATTAAAGTTATTAAATGCAATATGTACAAGCTAAATATCAGCGGGAAAGGAAGGTTTGAAGGAAAAAAACGTTTGAAATCAACACAATATTGCAACAGAGATGTAGAATATTTTAAAGAAGGGAATATTAAAGTCTAAGAATGTACAGGGCTAAGATCCGTCATTGGATGGTTTAATTGGTCACTTCGCGCACTGTATAACATTCACCATTCTGCCTATGTTTTCAGCTCTTCAACTTCACAAAAATATACTGTTGGAGAATAAAAGTCAATTTTTTTATTTTGACACAGGAAAAAATTATTTGAAAGGTAGTTTACACTGCAATATCTCATTGTTCCTGGAATGATACCGGAAGAGTAAGATTGATCACCTTATCTTCATATAACAGATTATCAATATACGCTGCATTTGATATACCAATGTAGTACCTTTTGCGCCACGGATTGCGTTAAGGGACAAGACAAATAATATATTAATTATAATTTCGAATAAATAAAAATAGATAAAATGAAGTTAATTAACATTGAAAAAGGTCAAGCCAATATAGGAAAAATATTTAAAAATCATTTTCATTATATTTACTTCTGAATTCTCAGAGAGAATTATCTCTGTATAAATTAAGGTTAATTATTTGTTTACGTTATTAAAAATTACAGATTCTATTTCACAAGTGAATGATAAAGGTAAGTGGGATGAAGTTGAATTGGCATGGTTAAGCTCGAAGTGTAATGTCTTTCATTTATGAATATATTGTGTACCATTATTGTATAGCCCTTGTTTCTCTTTGCTACATAGTTATATGTTCTTTTTGTTCAGTTTCGTGTATGTATGTTTCTTCATGTAACTAGGCCGTATATATAATAAATAAATAAAGGCATTATCTTTTTTTACATTTTTTTTACATCTTTTTTTTTATTTTTTTTATTTATTTACAAATTTAAAAAACCCGTTAGGGTTACATTAGAAATTTAATATTGTCTAGTCATTTTATGTCTCGTCTAGTCTAGTTAGTTCAGTCATCATGTGCTTTTTCAGAGTGATTTTAAATTTGTCTCCATTAAAAGTTTTCAAGTAGTAAGGTAGGTTGTTGTAGTGTTTAAGTCCATTATGTAGTATTTTTGACTGTCCTGTGTTTGTCTTTGCTTTTTCAATATGATAGTGTTGTTGTTGCCTGGTGTTATATTTGTGTATGTCAGCATTTTCGACTAATATTATGTCGTCGTCTTGTATGTTTCCCAGTGTTATTTTGTGCCCAATTTTTAAGGTCACAATTTTAGTCAAGTAGTTTATGTCAAACTGGTGTGTTTTTTTGTACAGTTCAGTCGTAGAGGTCAGGTAGGGTAGGTTGTATGTTAGTTTAAGAATTTTATTTTATTGTCTTTGTATTCTTGTTATGTCTGTCTTGTTGCCAGTTCCCCAGAAGGCGATCATGTAACTCTATTTACTTTTGACATAGGCTTCGTACATCATATTTTTTTCCTTTCTTGGTATAAAATCTTTAATTTTGTAGAAGAGACTATGATTTAATTTAATTTGCTCTAATTTTCCGTTACAGTGAACTTCCTAATTACGGTCAGAGCCACAATTTCCCTACACATAATAATCAAATGCGGTCATTCTTTTTTTCATTCAAACGTTCTTCCATATTTTCTCTCTGAATTATGTTACTAGAGCAATGTTTTTCACACGCTTATTTACCATTGATGTGTCTCAATTATTTGCTATTTTCATCATGTTTTTTTAAGCATTAAGGCCCAATTGGACGTAGTTATGCAGAAAGCAGTTAGCCATAGAAAAGTGAAAGTAAGATAATAGCACCTTTGTAAAAAAAGTGAATAATTAAATCTACCCAACAGTTGGAATGTTTCTGACTTTGACAAATAATGAACAATGAAAACATTAGTTTGTTTTATATTACAAACAAGAATCTAAATATGTATTTGACCAGTTTTGATGATTTTTGAAGTATCGTAAGATTTTCTAGTGCTGTGGGTGTTTTCTGCAAATTAAGAAATGCTGTTTTTGTGATGAACACTATTTTCAGAAGGTGATTATCACAATTTTTTGTATCAAAACGGCCTGGCTGTTTTTAGCAGAACATAGAATTGACTTTCCAGACCAATATCAATTTTTTTCAAAATGGTGGACTGGCTGCTTTCTGCATAACTACGTTCAATTACAGTGGTGAGTTACAGCCCAGAACATCTAGGCTTGAGAAAAATCATATTTATATTTTGAGTTCAGAACCTTGCATGCTTGAGTTAAGCGTCTTAACCACTACACTAAGGAAGCCACCAATTGTTTCGTATAGGAGCTAGGACCATCCAAAAATCCAAAAAAGCTCCTAGTTATATTTGCCGTCTTAGGACGTACTGTATACAAATATGATAATTCATTTTTAAAAATAGACAATGCACCTATCTAGAAAATTTTATTTTGTTCCTTTTTAAAAAAAAAACATTAAAATCGGTTCAGTTTTTAGGTGCAAAAAACGGGACAAAAACCAAATGTCGTGCAGTTGTCTTTTTTGCACTGTATTGGGAAGGCATCTACGAGGAAGTGACAGAAAGACAATTTTCAAATATCCATTCGTCAAAATTCTCTGCCACCGCATATCCTCTTAAGTATAAAGACGTCACGTCGTATCGAAAAGCAAGATTAATAACAATGCTTTTATATTTCATACTGATAAATAGATAGCTAAAACGACAAAAAAAGAAAGCTATGGAAAATGTCGCATCATAAAATGCATGGAAGTCTTTTCGTGTTAATTATTTTGGAATTTCCTTTTTATCATCTCTTTAAAAAATAGTTTATTATCAAAATAGACTTTGATGTATTATGTAATAATAAAATAATACATTTGTCGCTCCGGAACGTGCCAATGAGCCAGTGAACATCCACAAAAAAATTGATCACCTAAATACAATAAATTTTCAATATGTGTTTTGTGACTATTTACTTATTTTTTAGTTGGATAAATAAAATAAATAAAAAACTTCTGCTTTTCTTTTTTTCAGTTACAAGTACAAATGGAGAAATATAATTGTCTACATATATATGCATCTCACTTTTGCTTATGGAGTATACCTTCACTTCACAGCCACTAAATGGGCCACACTAGCTTTTGGTGAGTTAAAAGAAAACGAAGCTATTTTTTTTTACTCCACTACTTCGGGAATTACACTGGCTACGTTTCCCACAGAGGATGGAATACGAACTCTGTTGGCTTATGTATAAGTCACTGCACAACTCTGATCCGGAATATCTAAGGGAATTTTGCATTCCAGATGAACTGGCTGACAGAAGTCTTACGATCAGGAAAAGTTATTATATCTCTACGCAAACAACGCACTAAATTCGGTAAACGCGCATTTGCGGTCGCAGGCCCTATGGCATGGAACGCTCTTCCAGCAGAGGTATGAGAATGAAGTGATATTTTGGAAAAATCTCAAAACCCACTTGTTCTCTAAATCATTGGAATAAATCCATTGCATTTGATGACGAAATAAATTATTTTACTTAAATAAGTCCAAAATTATAAATTTATGTAATCACTTTGTAAAGCCCCCTTGGGGAATAACGTTACAAAAATGGCGCTTTATAAGTTATCCATAATAATACGATAAATCCGCAAAAATAGAAAAGGCCTATAACTATTAAAATGACGTAGAAAATTTTGTTGGAAAAAATGAAGGACAATCTTGGAAATGTATTAAAAATATTTATTTTGGGATCGAGCTGAAGAGTATCCTTTTGTTTGACTCCTGATAAAGTATGGGTACATTATGGAGATAACTTTAAGTGAATGGATCTAAACGTTTCCAATAAATATAGTATTTTTCTTTAACCTTACAATGCCCAATGTAGATCTGCTACATGCCGATAAATAATCAGTGTATAAAAGTGATTTCAAACATTTTGATCACTTGGCGACTAGTTTATTATATTTTTAACATATAAGCCATTATAATTTGTTTTAAAAAGTCACCACCAGTGGAAAAATTCTCGTAAAAATTTGAAACAATAAGTCAGTTGCACGTATTCTGTCAAAACTGTACTTTGGAAAAAGTTCAAGGTTTTTTTTTTAAATTTTATTTATTTAACTTTTTGTACATAATGTTATTTGTACATTGGCGGGCTTATTGCCAAATGGCAATTTCTTCCAACCAACCAATAAAAGGTTGATTTTTTTGTTTTTTTCAGATTTGAAGTAAGAATTCTATGGGCGGGGGAACAATCACTTAAGTGTTTTTTTGTGTTTCAAACATTGCAGGAATCAAATCTAATATATTTTTTTAAAAGAAAAAACAAATATTTGCGTTTTTAAGATTTCCCCAAATATTTCATTCTGAAGGCCACTTTCAACGAGTTATAAATAATTCACTATTCGAAAATGGGATGAAGTTGATGTAGAAAGGGATTCGAACCACGGACCTTTGAGCAGTGAATCCGAGACATTAGCCACGGTGCCACAACCCGATCCAAATAAAATGAAAGAATACCATTTTTTTCTCCATACTTATAGGAATTTGATGATTGCTAATAATCAGGAATTCATACTCATGTGATATGTCTTTAATGTAACGTCGTTTAAGGAATAAAGTTAGAAAAGGTTCTTCTGCGAGAAAACTGTTTTTTATCCAATAACTAATAAATTTATTTTGTGTGATAAATTATATTGATAATACTCTCCTTATTAACGTTATTTGACATTACGTATTTTGGAATACGTGTGAACATAGGGGCATACTACAAAATTAGCAAATTAAAATAATTTAAATAAGTTTACTTATATATTGTTCCCCTGCCCATAGAATTGTTTCCGCAACTTTCATTATTATATAAAAATATATTAATTATTATATTAAATCATAAGAATAGACATTTTTTATTTTCCTTAAATTCTTGTAGCGTTTTAACATTTTAATGTCCGATATGGCATACTGTTCACATAAACTAAAATATGAAATTAAAACTTGAAAAACTTTACTTTTTTTTTCATTATTTTTCCCAGTATTTGCATAAAAAACATACATAAAAATAAGTTTTTAGATAAAATTAGAAAAATTATGCATCGAAGGGTTAATAGCAGGTATTATATACTTTTCATCATCATCATTCCCTTTCCGCACCTAATGGTGCACAGGGCACTGCATTGGTACACCAATCGTAGCGTATCTTGATCATTTTTGTTACACGAAGGTGAGATGATCAGTCTTACGCTTCAGGTACCAAGCCAGGGACTATAAAATATTCTAGTGTGAAAACACCCTTTTAAATATACATTTCATATCGACCATGTCGGAAATCGAACCCGAGACCTCTTGCATGGCAGACTAACGCGCTGACCATTTCACCACAAGACCGACATTTTTTTACAATCTGTAAATTTGTATTGCTAATATTAAATGTCTTGTTATAATTCTAGGCTGGCCATATGGATTACTCAGCGGTATGGGAATAACTGCAGCTGCCCACAGATTCTGGTCCCACAAGTCTTTCAAAGCAAGTTGGCAGTTTAAAATACTCATGGCATATGCTCATGCTACCACTAACCAAAACAGCATCTACAGATGGGTGAGGGATCATAGGTACAGAAAAAACAAGTTAATTTTTCACCACCGAAATTTGCATTGGATACTCTCTATATCTAGATCAGTCTTTCTTAAAGAGGAGGCTAAAAGCCTTTAAGGGGGTGAGGTAGAAGGCTTAGATAAAAATGAGGGACGTTGAAGCAATCTAAAAGGGTGATGGCCGATGGCAAAACGCGAAAAACTACATTTTCCTAGCCGGTTTTTATTTTATTTATCACTGCTTTCTTAGCCCGTGTGCCGTGTCTGTAACAATCTAGTCACAACATTTTTCAACAATATTTTGAGTTTGTCCAAATTTTTGTAGACAAGGACTGGATTCAACTCATTGGCAGGTCATAAGCCCTGTAGATGCCTAGACTTCTATATTACTTTCTCTTAAATGTTCTTCATCTCTGTTGTAAAATGTCAATATAAACAGCTCCCCAGGGAGTTGAATCCAGTCCTTGTCTACAAAAATTTGGACAAACTCAAAATATTGTTGATAAATTACCTGGTCCATGAAGAAGTATAGAAATTGAAAAAATAATATTTTTAGGCGTTGCCTAGTATGTAGGTGAAATAATTCAAGTAGATGAATCTCACCCGCATAAATAAAGGTTTCAGCTCTTTAACTTCACAAACATCAACAGATGAAAGAATTGAAGGAATATAGATGTTCAAATATAGGCAGAATGGTGAATGTTACACAGTGTGTAAATTGGCCACTTAAACCAGCCATTGACAGGTCATAAGCCCTGTAGATGCCTAGACTTCTATATTACCTTCTCTTAAATGTTCTTCATCTCTGTTGTAAAATGTTAATAACAACATTTTTCTGTTGAATTCAATGATATTAACAAACTTGTTAGCTTTTGGTGAGTGAGGAGTGGTGAGACCAAAAAATGATCGCGCCACTCGCCAGATAGCAGATGGACGCTCGAATTTCGCTTGTATTGCTAGTTCGCGGAATTTGCCGTTGCTTTTACGATATATTTAGTTAATTTGCCACCGTACCTCACTAAAAATAAATGCAATTACCTACCTTGTACTAAGATTCTTCCGATCTCAATGTTCGAACTTCTCTCTCGCGACAGGTTCTATCAGATCCTGTGGTCAAATCGGCACTTGTTGGTTGCTTGATTATTGATTCATACGAAAACACGACACAGAGAATTGGATTGACCTATTAATAGCTTAAAAACATGTTGGCGATCGCGCTGACAAATTCAAAATCACATGTGCATTCGGTGACAATTCAGTTGTTATTCTGCATTAAATTGCATCAAATTCATTTTCTGTATACGATAAGTTGTAAAATGTTTTGTTTTAATGTTAATAAAAATACTTCTAATTATCCCTTTTCATTTTTACAAAGGATCATTTTAAATGTATGTTTGAACTCAAAAATAGGACAGGACAAGTTTAAAAATAATAATTGCAATAACAGTTTTTAATATGGTGGGTTTAAACATTTTGCTAGGCTTTAGAAAATTTTACATTCTGAAAGTGAGAGGGGGTAGGTGTGAGAACCTAAAACCTAGATCATTATTTTTTTTACACTACGCCCGCGTGTACTGCTTCACTAACCAAGTATAAAAATACTTCCTAAACAAACCATATTATATTGTTATGTTTTATACGTACTGAGTTGAAATACCTTTACGTAATTTATTTTTTTCTCTTAAATAGTTATTATTGCAGGTGTCACCACAAGTTTAGTGAGACTGATGCCGATCCCCATAATGCAAAGAGGGGATTCTTTTTCTCCCACATTGGGTGGCTGCTGGTGACAAAACACCCTGACGTCCTTAAAGGAGGACAGACGATCGACATGTCCGATATAAAGAATGACCCCATCGCAATGTTTCAAACCAAGTAAATACATTTATTCATTTCACATCAATAAATTTTATTTATTTTTTTAGTAATGTTAATTTCATAGGTCTACTATTAATAATTGTCAGTAATTAATTACAGAATTTGAAGAAAAAATACACGGAATATTTCAATTTTAAATTCAAATACCTAAGCAATTGAAAAAGCGTATTTTTTCCTAGATTGCTACACATGTTTAAGTAATACTTAATCCGTCAATTTTCGGCCATTTTGGACGCGCCGTTCGTTTTTGACAGACAAACTAGTTGAACGCGGTTTAAAGTTATCGGTGAAATTTTGAAGATTATTCCGGAGTTTAAAAAAAGGCCTATGTTTCTCTACCATGGAGGAAATGAAGATCGAATCGCTGATGAAACTGAAGACCTGAAGAATTAGAAGACTGAAAAAAACACTGGCATAAGTGCATTATATCCGATAGTGATAATTTTAATTTTAATTTTGAATTTAGGACAGTACTTATATCAAAGAATAAATAAAGATTTATTTTAATATACACGAATTCTGTGTATTTTTTTAATGAATTTTTTTATATCACAACATGAACAATATCCTCATTCTAGTACTGAGAGAACCCTTTTATTACCCATTCACCGCTTTATTCTTTTTTGGCCTTCTCCTTTACAGTAGCACCTGCTTGATTGTAGAAGAATTTACCTTTTAATAATAGCAACGCTTTCATTGACATTTAAATCAAGATTGAAATGTCACTATCTAAATATTTGAGTTTCTCTTTTCTTCTCATTCATTCCTTCAAAACCGCCTTTCCTCTCTCCATGGTATAAATTAAATAAATAAAATAAAATATATTAATGATCGGAAGATATCATTTTTAAAACATTAGATCAGAAGATTGACATCAAAGCCTAATTCATATTTTGCAATACAGTTTTATATTAACGTTTTACAATTTAGAAATAGCTTTAAAATGTATTTGAATATGATTGTTTGCACATGCATTTTTTTTCCTATTAAATGATATGTTTTTTATTATTTTATTCGTTTAATACAATATATTACTTTCAACTTTAGACTCGTTTACTTAAAGAAAGATTAATCTCTTTTGAAAAATGTCTTTTTTTATATCCCCAACAATGAAATACAACCTGTTTGCAACGAGGAAGTTAAGTACCTTTTTAATTTATTATTTAATAGACTATTAAACTAAGCCATTTTTTTTTTAGTGTTATCAGCGCTATGGTTTTTTTAAAGTTTTGTATTTCTGAAATCAAATGAAGTGACGTCAGATGTTGTTCTCTGTTAGTTCTGCCGATTGGTTTGTTTACAGTTAGCCGACCGGATATTCTTCACCGCTCTCATATCATTGGTTGGTTCATATAAACCAGTGACATCGATCAAAGTAGAGCGATTTCAACAAAATATTTTGTGTAACTTTTTTCGTACATTTTCAAGAAACTTTGCCGTACAATTAAATGCTCTAATTTTTACCGCGCGCAAGAAAACATTTTTGTATCCAATTTCCCGTAGAGCTTAAATACTTCATTACGTATCTCTCCTGTGACCCTTGTTGTGAAATAGCAAAGATTCTTGCCCCTCCCACGAAAGTTGAGGTTTTGCTTGAAAGTTTCGGGTTCCCGCTTTCAGTGAGATCACAGTAATAATAAAATTAGTTTTTTTTTATTTTCAAGCCTTGATATTTCTTGCAGTAATTTGGCTTCTTGATATCCTTGTGAAAATAAAATGCATTGAATTAAAATTAATTATTTGCATTACATGACATGAAGATATTTTTTTTTACTATTTATCGTTTATTTTATTTTTAGGTATTTTGACATCATTGGTCCAATGGCGTGCTTTGTCGTTCCTACAATCGTCCCTTGGCTCTGCTGGGGGGAGGACTTCTGGGTGTCGTGGTATGTGGTAGCGTGCATGAAGTTCGTTCTCATATCGAATTTGACGTGGTTCGTTAACAGCTTCGCGCATGTCAAAGGAATGCAGCCATATGACGTGTAAGTATTTTTATCATCGTCGTCATCATTCCATGTCCGCTCCTCCCAAGTCAGGTTCTCGTCCCGAAGTTCTGACATAAACTGCCGACAGTCAGCAGTGGATGTCCAGGACGTCGAAAACCTGATGCCTTGTAAACTAGGCAAGCGTGGTTAAGGCTCTGAGGAGGCATCCGCATTATATGGCCCTGCCAACCGTATCGCCTCCGCTTGATGACATTTGTTGTCACTGGACTTGGCTGCGTTTGTTCTCTTATTTCTTCATTCCTCACAAAGTCAAACCATCGCACACTCGAGAATTTTCTGAGACACCTATTCTCAAAACTCAGTATTTGCTGTTTTGGGCCCTAGTGAGGTGTCACGATTCGCATCCGTAAAAGATAATAGGTAATATGCAGGCGGCATTTTTCACTCAGTAAATATTCGATTGATAGTGAAGTATTATTTAAAAGTCCCTAAACTGGTACCTGAAGCGTTAGACTGATCACCTTACCTTCATGTGACAAAACTGATCAAGATGCGCTACGATTGGTGTACCAATGCAGTTCTCTAAGCACCATTAGGTGCGGAAAGGGAATTATGATGATATGATGATGAAATATTCGATCTCCAGACAGCCTTCATACTGTTGAAGGTGACGGCTGCTACTCCTAGCCCACTCTCAGTTCTTTTTGAACGCTTAAGTACTGTATGTTCCACGAGATTGGACACTTGATTAGAGAAAATTATTGTTGAATGGTTGAAAGAAATAACCATTTGGCAATATGCCGCCAGTATAAATAATGCGTTCAAATTTGATTTATATGTATCGGATACAAAACTACGGCTCCTCGTTTTGACTGAAATTGTTTGTCTTTTATATTTGTATAATAACGATTGTTATTTTTTACATTTGATTATCTAGGCATTTATAATCAATTAGTTTTAGTTTTTTTTTGTTATTGTTATTTAAGTATAGAATTACCTATACTTTAAAAGATAAAAAATTTCCATCTCAGAACAGGCTGAGCCATGTTAGGTAGAGACTATACTAAACAAAAAACGCTCCGTTTTCATTTTCTATTCATTAGTTTTATACAGATTCCCTGTTATTTAATACGTAAACTTACGTTTTAAAAAGAATACATGAAGATATTTATTTTTAAGTAGGATAAATATTTATACAGGTAAACTTCACCAACAAGCCACAAAAAGTAGCTTGGTGAGGTTTTCACATTTATTAGGAGTATTTTTTATTTACATGAACTTTTACAATTAAATAAATAATTTTTTTTTTTTTATATAATTAATTTATTTTGTATTTGGATACGATTTTTCGAAAAGTTAAATTAATGTAAAAAAAACACTAAGTTGTCAATAAGTTAAAAAAACCACCAACTTGTGAAATGCTTTTTTTAATACATCTTAAACTGAGTTCTACGTAGGTGCGAAGGTTTTCACGGTCACTGTTATCAATATTATGTATCTTTTTTGGGTAATACCGTGTATGTTGGATTTGATCCGACGTTTCGGCTACCATTGCAGGAGCCATCTTCAGGGAAAACTGTGTGTTTTATAAAGAAATGTATGTGTTTATGTACTAGTAATTTGTACCGTGTGTACCTGCTGACTGTGACACGGTACAAATTACTAGTACATAAACACATACATTTCTTTATAAAACACACAGTTTTCCTTGAAAATGGCTCCTGCAATGGTAGCCGAAACGTCGGATCAAATCCAACATACACGGTATTACCCAAAAAAGATACATAATATTGAGTTCTACGTGTTTATTAACCCAAGTGGGCAACCATTTTGAATTAAAACATGTGCTCTTTCCCCGTGTAGAATGGTCGCATAATTTAAACATTGCCTTTAAAAAAAAACAATAGCTGTTTAAGCCATTTTCATAAATATTTTTAATTGCAATCCTTGGTTTTATTTTACAATGCATTAGTATTCAAATTTTATTAACATCGCTATCCGGTAATATGCAATATTGTGATTTTTATATTGCCTTGAAATTTTGTATCACATTATTAGTTTGACACCTCTTTTAAAATGTTTAAATAAATTTCTCTGTATGCGGCCTCTTGAATATTTGATATTATTCACTTCGAAATGCCATTTTATTTATTTTTTAATTTAAAAAAAGATAGTGTTATAAACAAAATAATATACGTTGCAGGTAGGGCTTCCAGTCTCGATACAATTTTAACACCATCGATTTCTTTTCACGTTCCCAACCATGTCACCAGAAGTAAAAATCTGCTTTTTATAAAATCTTCTAAGAGCAACTCTTGTTTTTACGGCCCGATGTCCAGAATGTGTAGATTAGTCAATTCGTCACACAACTTAGAATTTTTTGGGATTGATCATCCGGCATTTTTAGATCTCTTCGCCACTAAAACAGTGTGGGATGAAGATAGACTGGCATGATTTTGCTCGAAGCTGATTATCGTGTTTATGAATATATTAAAGGTATATACCTCAAAGTATTAAAGGGTTACCTAGAGAGGAGCCCAAACGTAGGAAAACCATCTATGACTATTAGGTATTAAGTTAGCTACAGTTTGCAGCAAAACAATGGGCCGTACTCAGGTCGAGAATTTCCAAATGGATATTAATTTGCATTGTTATTACTTTTAAATATGTACCTGTGTATTTATCATTGCGGGGTTATTCCAATCTATTTTTCTATAATTCGCCTAAATTTATTTTATAAAACTGAAAATACATGTTTGTGTTAATTTTTAAATTTATGTATTCATTTTATTTACAATATATTTATGTTATATTTATTGAGACATAAATCCCAACTCCATTGAACCAACGTCCCGTGTTGAGTTTGTTTGTTTGTCCGTCACATCTCCGAAATGGCGAGTCGGGGTGACCTGAAACTTATACACCTCATTTAAGATGCGATTTAAAGGTTAACGTTGCTATTTTCGAGTAAAATTTTAATCGACCTCTACTTAATAAAAACTCAAACTTTATATGGATGCCTAGTGCGGCCGTGACGTATTGCTCATAATAAACTCTCATTATCAACAGTAAACATACTTCAATTCACTTATTTATCTCCTTAATTGAGCAAAAATAGTATCTGAAGTAAATATGTTGATATACGGAAAGTTTTAAGCAACATTATACCCGTATCGGGACAATAAATGCCAAAAAATCAATTTAAATCATGGGAAAATATTCGGGGAATCAATAAACTGTGAAAACTGGCTCTTTTAACACATTTGACGTTCCTACTGCTGCAACCAAACATATTTCAATTCACCATAGTTGATTTTGATTTATTATAACGTTAATATCCAAGTTATTTACAAACAAAGCCAAGCACAGCTACAATAGCATCCGATCGAACCGTTATGTTTATGTTCTCAAATAAAACAAAATGGCCACCAATTGGTTGCTAACCAACAAACCAACATCGCATGCGTACTATGAAACATAGTGATAAGGGCTTTTCTTTAGGTTACGCATTATTTCTATTGGGTATATGCCATTATTTTATTGCCCTTGTTTGTCTTTGCCACATAATTATGTGTGCCTTTTATTCAGTTCCTTGTACATTTATTTTTTATGTTTCTTCATGTAACAGTTGTTATTGGCTTAGGGCCTAAGGCTAAAGCCTTAATCTTCTTCCCTAAACATATTTAATTACAGGTTACCGACGACGATATTTTCAATTTTCGTACAAATACACATTTGCGTACATAAATTTCTATTTCACTGTGTAGATAGTCGAAGATATCTTTCGATTATAATTGCCTCCCAGGTGATAAAATATGTTTATTGTGGTAGCTATCAAGAAATGAAGAGGATATCAGGTGACATAGATTAATGTTGGGATCGAGTTCTTGGTGCCGATCAATTCTATGATTTTTACTAAAAAAATAGACAGTTTAAACAATACGTAAATTAAAATAAGTTTTTTGTCATAATTTTAGAAACGAGGCTGGAGCACAACATAAGCTGCTGCATATCTTGACAGTCGGAGAAGGCTGGCATAACTATCATCATGCCTTTCCTTGGGACTATGCATCAGCAGAACTTGGAGATAGTTCGCTGAACTTCACAACGGCCTTTATTGACTTCTTTGCGTTATTTGGTAATTCATTAATTTTTTTTCTTCTTTTTTTTTTTTGAAAAGGGTCTGTTGAAAGACGTGCTGACTCCTAATTCAATTAAAAAACACCGATTTCTATTTATGAAATGAAGATCGACTTTTTATAAGAAAATACTATATGGCCTGTACTTATTTTTGTGCCACACATATTTTCGTACGCAAAATATTGTCGAAGATTAAAACTGCGAAGCGTAAGATCGATCACCTTACCTTCATGTGAAAGATGGTGTGTACATGCTGCATTTGGTGTACGTATGCAGTGTCTTATGCACCACATTCGAATAGGTACGTATGTATAGTTTGTCCAAATATTTGCAGACAAGTACTATATTTCAATCTAGACAGAAAAAAAAACATTTTTGATTGGGCGCTATTCTGATTCTTTTCTACTCCCTAGAGAGTGGTTAATTTAGGGAATTTTTTTTATCGCAGGTGAATCCACTTTGTTTCATTTGTCAAATTACGTAAAAAAAACTGTTTAAAAAAGGAAAAAAACTAATGCGGTTAAGTCAATTCTACCTTATGAAGGCCCTACTATTTTCGTTTTTTTTTTTAATAGTATCGATATATAAACATTCAACCTGGTTAGATACATAGACGTTTGTATTTTTAACTAATAAATAAAATAAAGTGATACAATAATCAGCAAATGAATATATTTTTTCAGGGTGGGCATATGACAGGAAGAAAGTTCCCTTGGATGTTGTGAAAAGGAGAGTCCTTAGATGCGGAGATGGGTCTCACGACTTTAATAAGGGTCAGGATAACCTATGGGGCTGGGGTGACAAGGATATGCTGGATGAAGACAAAATATACGGAGAGGATTTTTAAGGATGAAATAAATAGTAAAATATTTTTAATGTTTGAAACACTACCTTATTGAAACAAAAGTAATCAATAGATTTAAATTAAATTTCTTAGTTTTTTATCCACCACTTTATTTTTCAAATTTATTATAAACGGCAACACGTTGCGTTTTTTGGGGTTAAGTGTTAAGCTAAAACAGTGTAAGTTACTCTCCAAGCGTAAGAGTTAGTCTATTTTTTTGGAGAGTTACAGTGATAACATTTAATAGATGCGTAAAAGTAGATAAGTTTAGAATTTTACAAAAATATGTACTTTTTATGAAATTTATTAAAAAAAATATAAAAAATTACAAATTTACCCTGAAGAAGACGATGTGTTGTTGGAAGTCGTAAGTTAATAATTTATAAATTTAAAAATAAAAAGGCGCTTTAAAAACAAAGTATTTGAATCTATTAAATAATGACATGTGTATAAATCCTTAAAATAAATTATTGATGGTTTTGGGGATAACGTTAGGCTTATCGAGTGATTAATATTTTTATTCATGGTGTGTTTAATCGCAATAAAAATGTTTTTAATATCATCACGTTTGGTTTATTTCAGTTTTATAATACATTAAAATTTGATATTGAGATTTCTTATTAGGATTTTATCTTTATAAATTATTAACATTTTTATTATTTCCAAATGTTAGTATTTAAATACTGGATTTAAGCCACTAGGAAGTTTATCAGATGTGGGATGGTAAAAATAATGTTGGATTTTAAACATTGTGGTCTGAGAAAAAGTATGAAAATTGAAAAGCATTTTTAGGCGGTGTTAAGCAGGCGAATTAATTTAAACAAGTGTCACCCACATCAACAAATACGTTACAGCTGTTTAATTTTATTAAAATTAAAACAAAAAATAATTCATAAATATTAATTTTAAAATATTTAAGGTTAAGTAAAGATACATCTGAAATTTATTTTGAACCATCTTAGAATAACAAAGCACTTCAACTCGTGCGGTGCCTAGATCAGAGATCCACTCTCAAGTCTGTTTTGCTCTAAATATGTCTTACCTTCATGTAACAAAAAAAATCAACATTCACTGCAATTGGTGAAGCAATGTAATGTTTTGAAAAAATTGAAAATTAAAAAATTAAAAATAATAACTAGGTATACTTGCAGAAAAATATCGATCCCCTACGTAATTTTATCGTGTCGTGTTAATTTTTACGTACGTACGAAATAGGCTTTTAGGTCAAACAGCACTATAACGTCGCTGCACGCCAGCGGCACTGCGCGACAAAAATGTCTATGGAGCACAGCTCAAGTGCGCCTTGTTTCATCCTAAACAGTAATAATATTTCAACAATGTTTTGAGTACCTCCAAATGTTTGCAGACTGGCTGGATTTCCTCCCTAGCGAGTTATTTAGATCTAAATTTGTTGCAACGGAAAAAAAACATTTTTAGGAAGGGAATATGGAAAGTAGGCATTTACGGGGCTTATGACCTGTTTTTAACTAACTGGTTAAAGAAGAAGTATCAAAATTATACAATCGTTTTCAGACGTTGCCCAGTAGGTGAATTAGTTCAACTGGATTAATCTCACCCACATAATAAAGGTTTCAGCTCATTTAGTTCGCAAAAGTCACAGGCTAGCATGGAGACATGCATATTTTATAGGCCCAAAAATGTTTAATTCTTTTTTACTGATAATATTTCATTGACCACAAACTTTCAAAATTTTCCTTCTTTTAAAAAACAGACACTATCCTTGATTCAAACTAAAGATATTACCTCTTTTTTGAAAAAGGAACATTTTTATGTTTTTTTTTATATTGTATATTTCTCATTTCCTTTATTAATTGCTATAAAATATAAAAGTACCTTTTAATCTTTACAGAATATTTTCTTTTTTCTTTCTTATATAACACAAAATATTATACATGTCTATTTATTATAGGAGCAAAAATTCATAAACATTTCTTGTATACCCACAAACAGGCCATGCCTTTGTGAGGTGTTTTTGTTTACTATTTTTACTGTTGATATGTATTTTATTAATATGTATTTCATTGATTTATACTTATTTTTTTTATTACTCTGTTTTACCTCTTATGTTTATTGTAAAAAAAATAGAAATAATTAAAAAATAATAAAATGGAAGAGTTGAGGAAATGTGGATGTTAAACCTGGGTAGAATGGTCAATGTTACTCAGTGTGTAAAGTGGCCACTATTTATTTATTTATTAATGAAAAAATACACGGTTTTTAAACTTTACATATTACATTTTATTACATATTTTATTTGTACGAAGTATTCCCAATCAGCAAAAGTGCTGGTATGAGGGGATATGATATATATAATAACACAATAGTTTAAACCCTATTATGTATGAATACACTATAAATGATATATTGCTCGAAAGAGTGAGCGAAATAAGAGACCTGGGTATAGTGTTTGATGTAAAATTAGATTTCGTTAATCATATTAACAACATAACGAACAAAAGCATGAAAACATTAGGTTTCCTGCTTCGCACTGTCAAAGATTTTAATTCACTTAAAGTAATAAATATTTTGTATGTAGCACTAGTTCGCAGTCAGTTAAAATATAATTCCATTGTGTGGTCTCCTCTGTATAAATTACACATTAAGAACATAGAGAGAATTCAAAAAAAGTATTTGAGATTTGTAAATTTTAAATTAAATATTCCCTTAGATAACATAAATTACACGTATTTATTAGACACTTTAAATTTAATTTTATTAGAAGATCGTAGAAAAATAAATGACCTCCTTTTTTTATTTAAAATTTTAAATTCGGAGCTCGATTGTTGTGAACTCCTGAATCTCATTAACTTCAAAATACCAAAGCGAGTCACTAGAAGTACGGAGTTGTTTGCAACTACGAGTACATACGTGGGTACTAACTATGCACGACACTCTCCGATTCCGCGTTTACATTCCTTTAACAACAAATTTACTTGTGAAATAGACATTTTTAATACGACAATTATTAATTTTAAAACGTTCTTAAATGCACTGTTTGAAGCAAATTATTAATGTCGTAATAAAACTTTCTTTTTCATACAATTCTTTCTCTGTTTTTGATGTGTATTATTATTATCTTATCTCTTTCTGATATTAATTTATCAAATATTTTTGTGTACCGTATATTATATTATTTTCACATATATACTTACTGTTAACTAATTTTCATTATTTGTTTTTAACAATAATTTGTTGATACCATTTTTTTTATTTTTTTTATACTTATAAGTATGAAAATGTGTATATTTTTTTGTTTGAATTCTTTAGAAGTTAGTTACAATCTGCTTTTTAATTTCAATTACTTTTATTGTATCCATATAAAATTATTTTTTTCTTTTTTACTATGTAAAGTTTCACTTTTTATTTTGCATGGCAGTATGCTTCTTATTGTTTCTAAATGTATACAAAAAAGCATTGTTTATCTTTTAAATTTTTACGCACTATATTTGTACTTAACTGTATATTTTTTGTAAATGCCCCTTGGGCGTATTGTAAAATTAAATAAATAAATAAATAAAATAAATAAATAAAAATTTAATAAAATAACATCACATATCACTCGTCACACGGGCTGTAAGAACTGTTTTATTCGGGTGTTTTTTTAAGTACGTACACGTTTTGTATATTTTTTAGATCATTAGAAAGTGAATTGTAAAAATTTATTGCTGTATACAAAAAACTGTTTCTTTTTCTGTTGGTCCTAGGTTGTTTGCAAATTAAATTATTTGACGCTCTTGTATTTATTTTATGTATGTTTTAGTTAAAATTATTTTATTTTATTCTTTTTCATCTTAAATATCATTTTTATTTTTTCTGTGTAGATCAATTCCTCTAGATTGAGCATTTTTGTTATTCTATATAAATCTGTGGTTCTAGTATATATATTAAAATTAAATGTTACTTTAAGTGCTTTATTCACTGTTCTTTGTATTGATTCTTGCATACGTTTACTACATTGCGACCATATTATTAATCCATATACAAAGTGCGGAAGTATAAAAGCATTGTGTATCATTAATTTTATACTTTTGTCCTTTTGTCCTTATGTCTTTACATCTGTTTTTCTCATTATTCCAATAATTCCACCTAGTTTTTTTTCATAACTGCTTTGATATGTTTTGTCCATGCTAATTTTTCTGGTCATAAGCCCTGTAAATGCCTAGACTTCTTCCCTACTTAAAAACGTTTTCCCTCTCTGTTGCAACAAATTTAGAGTAAAAATTGCATTCCGTGTTGCTCCGACGCGTTGTGAAGTGCAACGCAGTGACGGTCTAGTGCGGTTTGACCTTTAGTCTCATTACAGGTGTTTGATGACACAAGGTTGAGGTGCGCAAATTATAGGCCAATGACAGATAATAGGCATTGACTGGTTTTGTCAACAGTTCGATGACCGACCGTTGTCCAATCATTACTCTTGTAGTCTAGCGTATTGTACTGTCACCTCCAGTCTCCCAAATTCGATGCGTAATGACGAATACCTAAGCATCATCATAACAACATTGTTATTCCTGTCAACTTCCGTACTGAGAGGCCAGATATTTAAAACAAGTTTTTTAAACATGCGTCACTGAAAATCTTTCGAAATAAATAATAAAAAATTCAAATAGTACTAATAACGCAGCTTGTGTTGGTTAAATTTTTACATTCTTTAAATTGTTATGTAAAAGGTAAAGGGTTCGATTTCGAATAAATGTATTTTTATTATTGACATATTAATAAGGCAAAAAAACGATAAAATAGGTACGATTTATTTTTATAAACTTACCAATACTGTGTACCTTTGTAATTTTCAGTTGTTTTCAGGATCAAAATGATTGCTGAACCTGAAAATAAAATAAAACCACATTATGTTTAAAGGTTTAAAAATGTATCATAAGATTCTTGAATGTGTAAAGAGTGGAAAGAGTGTGAATGAATTTAAAAATAAATGTTTAGTTTACTTTAAGATGATATAATTAATCATGTAATTAAAGTAAGTGTAAATATTTGTACACAAATTGTTATACAAGCTAACTTAAGAAATAAATCATAAAAAAAGATCCGAACTTTGACCTTCGCTTTATCATTATTCGAATCTCGCACACTACGAATTATTTTTTATTTTTTTACAGTTTTATCATAGACCCAATTATATGTTTTTTTATGTCCTGACTTGTTAGAAAATTCCGTGTTAAGTCAGGACTCTTCGATATATAAGTCAAAAATATTTATTAACATATTAAAACAATATACAAAATAATAATAGAAAAATATAAATAGTAAAAATTATAATAGAAAATTATAAATGATTAAAATTTATACATGCCGAAAATGGAATGCAGAAAAGTTATATAATAATAGGTATGACAGTGATGAATATACACATGTACGTATATGGATAATAATGAAGACAGCAGCGATGTTATATATTTATTCTCGAAGCAATCTCATACAGTGGTCTCCACCCCTCAATACAATCCAATTATGGATCTTCAACTTAAATATTGAAGTTGTTTTGGAGAACTTAATATGTTCATCCAAGACGTTGAACACTCTTGGAGCTATATATGAAAAGTGTCTCCGAGCAAACATCGTACGTGTTCTCGGTATTAAGAAGTTTAGGTTCCGCGAAAACCTCGTACGGGCATTTTGTTGGCAGTTGGGACCTCCTTCCGTAGTCGCCTGACCAGAAAATTGTGAATACATTATTTTTTTTAATTTAAATTTAATTGATAAACCTTTACGGATTACATACATTTAATCAAATATTTTTACTTTAAAAATTTACATTCTACTGTTAATAATAATATTTTTAACATCTTTTGTAAAGGTTGTCTGAGTCTTTTGCTTAGTTTTGTCTGGTAGTTTATTGTATAATTTCAGTCCATGGTTTATTAGTCTCGATTGTCCTTTTCTCGTTTTAAAAGGTTGTATACGATATTTTTCTGATATTCTCATATTGTGTTCATGTTTACTACAGTGTTTTTCAAGTTTTAATTCTTCGTCTACAATTACATCAGTGGCTTATTTATGAATACATTTTAAGGATTCTAGTTTAAAGAGTTCAGTTACATTTAATTGTTTAGTTTGTTTAAAAAGTTCTTTAGTTACTGTTGGAAAGGGAAGGTCATATACTAACTTTAATATTTTATTTTGCTGTCTTTGTAGTCTGTTTATGTCTTTTTGATTTCCTGTTTCTCATGGTAGTTGCATATAACATAATTTAGGTTTTACAAAGGCTCCATACATTTTTTTTTCCTTTATTGGAACAAAGTTTTTGATTTTAAAAATAGATTTGACGGATATCAAGAACTTTTAACAATTGACATAATGGTTCAGATGGGTAGGTCGGAGGGCACCGAAGTATAACTCAAAGAACAAGTTTTTGCGTCTTGATTAGGGGGTTCATGTCAATTGTCGAGCAACCTCCCCAGCCAATTATGCCATAAGCAGCCACCGATTGAAAAAGCGGAAAGTAGACATTTTTAAGAGTGTTAACGTCCAGGATGTTTCTGAGTGAGTTAAAGACATATTTTGAATAGTCATTAGAAATCCATTATTGTTCGTCAATATATTGTCGAAAATTGCAGTAAATACAAATACTACTCCTTTTTTTAATTTGCCAATAGGTCATTTTTTAATACTTTTCATATACATTTTATCAAGAAATCTAATAAGTGTACAATAAATATCGTTTTTTTTTAATAGGCTTTTAGTGTGCTGTTCCTAAAACAAAACAAACAAACCATCACGCTGTTTCCTCCTAGGTGTAGGCAGAGAGGGTAAAACGCCACATCCCTCTGTCTTTGCATACAGACATCGCTTTCTCAAAAAAAAACATGTATTAATTATGCAATTCTATTATTTTTTTAAAAATATAATTTAAACAATGTCTATGAACAAAAATCATCTTACCTTTATGTCACAAAATGTTCCAAGATGCCATGCGGTCGGTCTATCAATGCAGTGGCCTATGTACCGTTAGGTGTGTAAAGGGAAATATAACTTTAGTTATATTTTTACATACCACAAAAAAAGTTATGAAAAAAGAATGTCCAATTTGTTATAAAGCTATTTTAAAAACTGTACCCTTTTAGATGCACGTTTGATTAAATAGATATAGGTACTTTATAGTAACCAAATACCGCTTCAATGTTGTGCCGACCAAAATTGTCTAGCATTTAATTCGTGACAACTGTTTTTCCGCCTTCTGTATATGTAGTTGTAGATTGTTATGTTGCCATTTAAAGACAAAAATTATTTATTTATTTATTTACGCTTACGCTTCAAATCTATTCTTGGGACACAGAAACATTACCATTAAAATGACCCTTTTAAAAACATGTTTTATCTCGACCTTGCCGGGAATCAAACCTGGAACCTCAGACATGTACAGATATTACGGATCTAACCAGTAATCCAGGTGCGAAAAATCCTGTCTGAAACTCTAGTCTATACTCGGTCAAAATGAAATGATGACTATTAAACGCGTGTATAATGCCAATAATCCTACATGGGTATGAACTCTTGCACCTTGCCAAAACCCTAAACTTTTGAGTTTTGAGAGTAAGTGCTTGAGAACAGTATTAGGTATAAGATGGGTCGATTTGATAACTAAGATTGTTGTCCGAAAATGAACGCAACAGCCTCCTATAACAAGCGTTTTGAGGGTGTGGCGCTGGACCTGACTTGGACACGTGCTGCGGATGCCTCTCTTCTTCACATTTACGGACTCTTGCCGTCCAGGAAGACCGTCGATGACTATCTTTCGGCTTTATTCAGCGGAACTATGGAACGCTGGATTAAAGTGGGAGAAAGCAAGAATGTTTTCTAGTTATAGGGTATACTAGAGACGTTTTGTGATGTCAATATGCTACACTTAAGAGTGAATGTGAAAAAAAAAGATGATGATCTAGTAAACAATAAGATAGACCAGTGGTCGGCGAACCGCGGCTCGCGAGCCGCATATAGCTCTTTAGCCACGCGAGTGCGGCTCTCACGACCCAAGTTTCACTCTTCGCTTATTTTGTCAACGGGTCCTAATGAAGAACTTTTAGGATTATTGCCACTGAAAGGTCAAACACGTGGCGAGGATATTGCAAGCGCTGTAACTAAATGGACAAAAAAATATCATCATTCACTCGATAAAATTGTTTCAATTTCACCAGATGGGACAAAAAGTGCAACCGGAAAGGGAAAAAGTTATTTTTCTATCATCACGAGATACTTTTTTATCGTTGCATTATTCACCAAAAAGCGCTTTGTGCAAAGACGTCTCCTGAAGAAATGAAATATTTTGGAATTGGTAATCAAGATTGTCAACACAATTGGTCAATTATTTATTTATTTATTTTTTACATATTTATTACAGCAATTTACAAGTAATTATTTATGCAACAAATTAATTAAGTAGTAAAAATAAACATACATATTTTTTATTTTTGCTGTTCGTTCATCTAAACTGCCTAACTAGGGATAGTTTCCCCGGTCTAAGGCAGTAAATTATGTATTTTATGATAATATTAAAAAGTAATTACATTTTTATCATAATGTGTGCTTTTTCAGTCTTCAAAGTAAACAATAAATTTCCAAAGAAAACATAAATAACACCAAAATCTCTATATCCTAAGTCCTAAGTAATTACTAGAAAAACAAGAAACCAGCTTACGTCCTTCTACATCGGACAACAATTTCTCTGACTCCCTCCGACCAATGTGGATTAAAATGCAGTCAACACCTTCCTCAGCCTGGTAATCCCACCACATTTCCACGAATCTGGGATAAGGTTATATACCCTCGGGCCCATATAATATTGCTGCTTTTGAGCCAAAAAAATATGAACTGCTCTATGTATACTCAGATCCTTATTGGAGTGTCTAGTATTATGAACATGACAAACCCTTGCGTATTTTTCCCTGTTGAGATGTGTGACCACTACTGACCTCAATATATACTGTTGACGAATATCCAGCACTCGAAATTCTTTGAAAAGTGAATTACTCGGGTATCGGGTATAAAATATTTTTTTAGTTAAAATAGAGAGAGAATACGCATATTTTTTATCATGTAATAATAGAAAAAGGTCTGTTGGCTTTGAGGAAACTTTTTTATACGTAATTAAATTTGGCTTGCAAAAGAAGTCTTAATTTTGGTACCGATGATCTTTGGCTCTTTTGACTAATGAGATTGCCGACCACTGAGATAGACTCATCTCTATGGGATAATCTTTTTCATGGTGTTTCTCTGGGAGTGCTACTGAGTCGAAAATATTTAACAAGGGGTTTGGTTCAATTTCACACATAGATCTGTGTGTTTTTTTTCCGGACAAGGGTAAAGTTATGAAATCATGACTTGAAATTAGGTCACCTAAGATTACCTTTGTTACCACACGGGGATGCGCAAAATTTAAAAACAATGTTTTGTACGCTTTAACTTAACTAAAATTATCAATTTAATTTAATTTATAAGGGTCATCATCAATATGTAATCATATTATGGATGTTATTATCAAATAGATCACGGGACTGTTTGAGTAATTATTATTAGAAACTCATCAAAATTATTATCTTTTATACCCATTGTTTGATAAAAGACCTCGGCATTAATTGTTCATTGAATGGGCATTGTGTTTGCCAATTTCTTGCAACTGTTTTGTGATGTCAGAATTCCTTTTGTATTTGCCATCAACAGCAGAGCTATGAGTAATTTACATTGAAAAAAAATTGAGACATACATTGCAATGTTTTTCCTTGTATATGTACATTGTCGCTAAAGTTTGATGAATTTATGACTAAAAAAATACCAAGTTTACTATTTGGGTTTCCATCCTTATGAAAGTTTAAAAAAATTGAAATTTTTATGAGATTAAAAAAAAATAGTCAAGTTTAGTTTTTCAAACCAGTGCCCTCCACCAAATCCGAAACATATTTTTTTCTGTAAAAAAAACCTCACATACAATTTGTATTTTATCGATTTCAGTTTATTTGACTTATGTTTAAAAATTGTACATACTTAAATATCCAAACATAAGAAAACAGACGAAGATTAAATGACTTGCTATTTTTTATTTAAAATTATAACATGTTCGATTGTTGTGAACTCATAAATTTTATTGGTGTGCGAGTGCCTGGTCGAGTTACCCGATCTAATACTTTGTTCTACTGCGGTCCGTCACCGACAAATTACAGCTCAAATTCACCAGTAGTACGGATGCATGTACTTGTGAACCAATATGCTAACAACATCGATGTATTTAACGTGAGTATTGTAAATTTTAAAAATCGATGTATATGTTCCATATCAAATAGATGTTAATATTCTGAATACGGAAGTCTAGGCATTACCAGGGCTTATGACCTGTCGTTGGCTGGTTAAGGTGGGCACTTTACAAACTCTATAACGTTCACCATTCTGCCTATGTTTAAACATTCAGATTTCCTCAACCGTCTATTTGTTGACTTTTGTGAAGTTAAAGAGCTAACACCTTTATCGAGCAAAGTGGCCACCTAAACCAGCCAATGACACGTCATAAGCCCTGTAAATGCCTTGACTTCCATACTTCTCTCTCGTTATGTTTTCTCTCTCTGTTGCAACAAATTTAGATCTAAATAACTCATTTGAGAAAAATCCCAGCCTGTCTGCAAACATTTGGACAAACTCGAAACACTGTTGATGACATTTTTTTTTATTTTCATTTTACACTTTATCGGTTTTAAGATGCATTAGTTAGGCGTTGCGTAAAAATGACGTTGTATGGAATTTGGTTAAACGGTACAAATATACTATTGACCGTTTAAAAGAATAATTTTTCGAAAAAATACCCAGAGCAAAAACGCAGTTCAAAAACGGGAATTTCTCTCCCTGTGCCCTATGAAAGCCTAAATCTATGATAATGACGATAGTTATCCGTGGCCTTATCCCGCTGTATTCCTCATGGGCATGCTTGGGACCAATAGTTTGCAACAAAGAAGGGATGGATTCGCACTGACTCATTTTTTCAGACGAAAGGAGACTTTATCGAGAACTTTAAAGCCATTTTAAAGGGTAAACATTATTATATTCCTGATGGTTATCTCCGACAGCGTCAACACATACTGTTTTACCTCCCGGCTTCCAAATCCAACTTGTTTCTGACTAGGCCGACTGGAAGAGCAGTCAAGTAGCTGAACATGGTCATTTTGGAGGTCGATGTCTTTCACATTAGTGAAACTATGTGTAAGATATAATATAGATAAATACTTTTGCTATTGGAGAGTATTATATCATAATAATGTTGAACCATTGCTTAAGAGCACCTGGTTTGATATGTTGTCCCAATATAACTGCTTAAATATGTTGTTTTTGCTTTGTTATTTTGGTACAATTTAATCTATTTTTGATAAAATTTATATTGTCTGCATAGAAGGCAGATTGTTAAATTCATATTTGCCATTTGAGGCTATTCATGTTGTTTTTTTGCTAAAGTTGAAACATATAGTGAATCTTCTGAGAGATCGCTATCATGAACACAATTGCCATCTGGAGCATTTCTTTTAAAAAAAAACATATGAAACCAAAATATTTGATTGTTTCCACTCACAACATCGCCAGAAAAACAATAAGACAATGTCATACCTATGTTCGCACACTCATAACTCACCCTTAAATGGTAGATTTGCCAGCGTACAGAGTACAAGAGGCTAGAGAGTACGCTGGACTTATTAATACAACTTTGTCTATACGTCGAGTTCAACTTTTGCAAAAAGCATACTTATGCCTCTTTAGCTATCTTACTACTAGAGCAGTGCACGTTAAACTCGTCTCCGATCTGTCAATGGAGAGTTTTATAGTAACCATAAAACATTTCCTCTCGCCACGAGGACCTGACAAAACGCTTGTTCAGACAATGATATAAACTTCGTTAAAGTTAAAGCTCGATCAACGGAAATATACCGTTACATTGCATCCAATACGTTTTCAAGCTAGAGAGCTTTTTAGAGCCCTTAGAGAAGGGATGAATTACTTACTAAAATAATCACTTTGGAGAATGATTTTGCTAACAGGTAATTTGACAGGCGCGTTGCGCAGTTGGCAAAACGCTGACTGTGAAACTGGAGTCGCAGATTCGGCTACCATCAGTTGCAATAAAAAAATCCAACAAATATTTTTTCTATTTGGTGAGGGTATTGTGATGTTTATTCATAACTTTATTTCATGTCCGTTCTTTTCTACCTGCTTAAAAGATTCTAATATAAAGGTTTGGCGAGTTATTGCTTTTTTTTAATGTGGACTTTATTTTAAGGGTTGCTGAGAATCTCAAATAAAATTAGTCAAGGCGCAAATATATCGAGTGATAAGATAACAATTTGTAAAAATATGAAGAACTAATGACGGAGCTAACCTAAATAATAACAACAGTTACTTGCTGCCCGTTGTCTTTGATATCAGAACACCTTAGTCCGGAAATTCTGACACCCGCCCATTTTTCGGTGATAACTCTTTAATTTTTTCCGACTAAAAACGTATCTTCAGATACTTGAAATATTTTACTGTGGAAAGATTAATCGGATATTTGGTTCAGTCTTTTTGGAAGAGATGATGGTTGAAATACTTGCGAACTCATGCGCAAGTTGGCCCCGTTGTATAATGTGCTACCATCGCGGTGGCTATTAGGTAGAATATTGAATAAGAAAGTTCTTCCTAGGCTTGGTGGTATCGTTAGGGTAGCAGTTATTAGCACGAATACTACAACGCTCAAAGGACCAATTGTGAAACTTTGTCTTCTTCCAAATTAAGTTTAGTTATAATCTAAATTAAGTTGAAAAAGAGCCGTAATTAACTTTAATACTTGTTTTTATAATACTAAAAATAAAGACGCAGATATTTAAAAAAAAAATCTTAATTTTTTCCCATTTTAAATAAAGATAAAATAATGTGACCTTACCTGCGGTTACCCGTGCAGAGGACACTTAAGAATAAAGGTACTTTTTAAAAATATTTTTGCATGTAGGAATAAACATGTTCGTAAAGTTTAAAACACTACGTTTTTAAGATTTTAATTTATGTACACCTCTATTCCTTATATTAAACGTATAATTAAATAACAAAAACATAACATAAACTTAACATTTTTCTAGCAGTTTATTCATTATTGATTTGAGCAAATGAGACAACCCATTTTAATTAACAAATAAAAATACAATATAACAACTAAATACAATCGTTTACATTAATCAAAAATATATATTTACATTAACGTTTCCCATTACGTAAAAGAAATAAACAATTCTTGTGTACATAATGGGGAGTGACGTCTTACAATAGTTTATTTTATTTTAATTAATAATATTTTTAGGATAACATATATAAATTACAAAAAAAATAATCAACGATGTTTTTAATCAGTGTTACATAAAGAAGAATTATAGATGTACTTCTACCCAGCTCCACTGTTCTTTTTTTAATGGCCTTTTCGAATATTTTCTGATTTCTTATTGTTTTAATAGACAGTGAAAGTAAGTTATAGATTTTAATTGCATTGTACTTTAAATTATTTTGTCCGAAAGTGATATTAGTATGTATTTGTTTAAGTTAATTATATAATAGGGAGGTGCTATTGTATCAAGACTCACATGAGATTATTTTATTTTATTTATTTATGAAACATATAATACAAAATTTAATATAACGTTCCCAAGGAGTTTGTAGAAAGCTCACTTAAGGACAAAAAAATATCAATTTTTTGCTAGTTAAAAAAAATTTAGAAAAAAAATATTTTTACGTTCTTATAATTTACTCAAATTTTTCCATTTTCGAAGCCATTTTCAACGAGCTTTTAAAAAATGGAAATCATGTTGGGGTATAATAGGGTTTAAACTTCGGATCATTAATCCGTGAATCCACGACACTAGCCACAGGACCACAAACCGACTAAACGTTTTTTTGAAAACTTCATAAATTTTCAGGGCAGATAGAATGGTAGGGCAAGGGGTTGATGGAAAAATTGATTGGTTTGTGCCTGATGGACGTTAAAGGGATGAAATTCTTGTCTTCTTTACCCCTTATTTATGTTTCTTGTCATTTCTTAATATTCCTAACAATTCCGGAATATAACTATCTCCATTACTCTCTCTTTGGACGGGGGTAGATTTAGATAATTATGACAACAGTAAAATTTAAAAAAACGTTTACTTCGAATTCTTAAAATTAAAATGCAGTTTCACCAAGAGACGTCAGTAGAAAAACTACCGTTAATTTGACGAGTATTATTTTTGATGTAGACCCCTAATTCATGCAAATTACCTAGCCTCCTAAAAATGATATGGTCAAAGCACCAATAAATGACCGTTTAAGGTTCAGCTTGTAGTGAAATCTACATTAAAGGTATAAATTTCATTATTTAAGCGTACAAAATAAAAGAAAACAATAAAAACCACATTATTTTTTCTATGTATTTTAACTTTTTTATTGAAATACGAGTTTTACAATTATAATTAATATTACTCTAAAAAAATATCAGAATCACAAGTGAATGACCACTACTACATTATAAAAGACCCTTATACATTAGAATATGGATATATTCAAAAAATTGCATAAGAAATAGCATCAAGTAAAACACTTAAGCTAGGGTTTCCTAGGACAGCGGTGCCCGTATTTTAACGGCCGTAGTGAACGGTGATGCAGTAGACAGCCGTCGTAACGTCGACTAGAGAGTAGTTTCCTAGGAAAACGGTGTTAAATGGTGTTGATAACACCGTTTTCCTAGAAAACCACACTCTAGTCACCGTTACGACGGCTGTCCACTGCATCACCGTTCACTACGGCCGTTAAAATACGGGCACCGCTGTCCTAGGAAACCCTAGCTTTACCACACTTTTCTTTATAAAAACACTATCAATCTCAGAACAATAACGGGAAGACGCACTATTACCTTTTGACAACTCACAGTTCAAAACTGATAGATTTGTTTCTTACCAAAAGATTTGTCCGCCTATTGCTTTTGTCATAGTTTCTAGTGTTAAAAGTTTTTTGACTGGACACATGTAGCAATTTTTATTACATTGTGTTTTATTAACCAGTGGTCATTTACCGGGGGGTGGTTTTAATTGTGCTTTTACCGCATTTAAATTGTTGTAAAAACTTATTGAGGGGTTTGAAACTAGGAGGCTTAACTCTTTTGGAGTCCGCAGCACTCACAACTCACAACCTGAGATCGTATTGAAATACGATTTTGTATAAATACGATCGTCTTTTCCAAGGAAATAATCGACCATTTTGATTAGGTATTCTCCATCCTGGCGTTGGCCACGTGTAGCCCTGACAGCAGGCAATGTCACGTACGAATTCTGCTTCGTATAGAAACCAAGGGCAATCAACAGGTATTGTTATGGCGCTATGTTTGTTCATTATTCTAGTGATGAACGCCAGGGCTGCTACCCCGGTGTTTTTTTTAAATATTTAAATTTTACTATTGAATTAAAAAAGAGTCACCAAAATGATGTGGTTATGTTTGACAAGTAAACTACGAAATTATGATAAAACAAATAAATATAGGTACCTACCATAGAATCAAGAATAGTCCAGAAACCGCATACGCACATCAAACAGAAGGCGACTCAACTACTCATAAATTAGTAGGTTTACGTCGCTCAGTACGCAACTCCTGATTTGAATTCAACTATGCCGTGTTGTGTCCTTTTAAAGTTTAGAAAAACTGCTAGGATCTTAAAGAAACAGGATGCAATCACATTTCATGTGTAATTGGCAAAATAATGTGTATATAACAAATACATTACTTAAACATAGAATTATTTTTCCATCTGTCAGATTGTTGAAGAAACGAAAAGGAAATTTTGTTAGTGTTTCCAGGGTAGTAAATGTTTTGACCCTACTTTGCTCATCTAAAAAGAAAAATAATGAGAATTGGACCCTGAATTAAACAACTCTGTGGTGGAAATTTGACCGACATTATCTTCAAAACAACAAATATTATTTAACATGATATAAAAATATCTGTAAAATAAAATTAATTTGTTTTATATTTTATGTTTAAAGTTTATTAATTCAATTACTCTTATTAAATGACCCTTTTACTTATCTACTCTGCTGTGTCAATCAACATTTTCACGTGCACAATAAAATTTTAGATAAATCAACAGATTGCTTTTTTTTATTTGTGTTATGTTTTTTTTCCCATCAAACAACATTACGCTGCGACCTCACGAATGCGCGCGGCGAAAGTAAGGCATAGTGGGAGAATTATTGGACACAGTCCGATGTATTCAAATATGATTCTACGCTCCTTCCGGACTATTCTTAATTCTATGGTACCTACTTTCATAAAAAAATGCGGAGGTAAATGTTACTTTATTTTTCTAACATTTGCCGCGTGAAATAAAATCAAAGAGTACGAAATCAAAGCAGTTAACTGGACTACAATATAATATATTTAAGTAGGTGCTCTGCGGATGATGAACATTAATTTTCCCTTAGGTCAGTCTTGTAGTTAACAAGCGCGTTTGTCTGCCATGTAAGAGGTTTTAAGTTCTATTTCCGATATGTTTGACATGAAATATTTATTTAAAAGCACTATTTTCTACGTATTATCATTCCTGGATTGGAAACTGAAGCATATAATCGATTGAATTACCTTCATAAAAAAAAAACAAAGTTGTTAGAATACGCTGCAGTTAGAGTATTAAAGCAGTGCCTTATGCACCATTCATTGTGGAAAAGCTGATGATCATTTATTGGTTGAACTCTGTTTGTAATATCGAGTCATTGCTTAAGGGTTCCTGGGCCCCGATTACGATAGGAAGTTAACAGAATCATTTTTATGTATCTATAAGATTTTGTCAGTCTCGTGTTGTAGTGGTCAACGTGTTTACCTACCATGCAAGAGGTCTCGGATTCGATTTCCGACATTAATTTCCTAAAACATTATTTTAAATAGGTGTTTTTTTTTTGACACTTTATATACATATACAATACATATACATATACATATAAGGGCGGGCATATTCCTTTAGGACAATTTCTTCCTACCTACCCAAACCGTTCAGTTTGAGAAAATTATAAATACATGGACATATTGAATCTTACAATTTTATACAAAAATTAACAAAAATAAATTTAAAAAAATAAATTAACACTATACTATGAAGAGAGGAGAGGGGATGGGAAGGAAAGAAAAAGGATAAAGGAACAATTTTAATATTTAGATAGTGACCTTTCAATCTTGACTTAAATGTAAATAAATAAGGGGCGTCTCTAACATTAGTGGGTAGATTATTCCACAAGCGAGCGGCTACTACTGTGAAAGAGGAGGCAAGAAAATTAGAGCGATGACAGGGTATTAAAAGAGTTCTCTCGTTACTAGAACGAAAAGATAGTCCGTGTTGTGAAAGAGGTTGGATGAGTGGGTGTTTCTACACTAGAATATTTCCATAGCCCCTGGACTCGTATCTGAAGCGTAAGACTGATCATTGTACCTTCATATAACAAAAACGATCAAGATTTGCTGTGATTGGTTTACCAATGCAGTGCTATTTGCACTATAAGGCGCGGAATGGGAATCATGATGATGATAATAAATGAAATAAAAAAATCTGAACCAAAATGAGAAAATTTGTTTGAATATTTTGAATATTAGTAACCCGTAATTTGAGATTTTTAAAAATGTGTGTTAATACAATTTTCTATACAAAAAATTAAATTTTACTTAAAAGAAAATTTAATATAATTCTGTCAACTTTCCATTGCAGCACGAGCTCTGAGGTGCTATTTTAAACCACTTTCGTGGCACAAAAAAACAGTTTTTCTCGTTTTTTTTTGTATGTAAATACACAAGATAATATGGCCGCAAGAGCGTTTGGAATACCACCCCTGGCCCGATATGTCGCCACAATTTAACACTTATGTATTTCATTTTACTTGTCATGTTATTTTAGTCCAATAAATTAAAAATCTAATTTATGCATATGAGGGTATTAAAAGCAAACTTATAAATCTCCACCAAACACGGAAAATTAGTTATTGATGCCAAAATAAACCAAACATAAGCTACCTACCTAAATAATAGCTCAATTAAAACCGTCTGTAAATCTTGCAATAACAGATTCCAATAATTATACTTGACACCGCAAACTGTCAGCATTCTCCGTTGAGTTTATGAAGCATAATTAGAAATCTCACAATTCTGTTTTTCAATATTGTTCGCAAATATCTCAGGAACTCCTTCAATAAATATTTTTAAGTTTATACCCTCATATATTATGAGATACTAAATAACCATAAAAAATCCTGACTGAAAAAGTCAATAATGCTTTAGGTAGCGATTCAACGCCATGTATTTTCTAAATAAAAATAAAATTAATATAATCATATACAATATTGAGCACATCCCTGTTTCTCACCACCTTGCGCTCAGACTATGGTGTATGGTGTATGGAGTATGGAGTATGGAGTATGGAGTACATGTACACAATTAAGGTGGTTTTTGCGAGTCGAGTACTTTTGTTCTATATAGGACCACTCATCTTAACAACAATCGCCAGTCTTCATTTTAAGCTATGAAGTGATGCAACTAAGCACCTGTATTTTAGTAATTAGGCAATACAAGCAGTGAAGTGTTGTTAATTCGGTGACCCGGTAACAAATTGTGAGTTTGATATCAATATTTAGGTGTCTTTCTCTAAAACTCGTTGACTCTGATCATTTATTTATATTAACACTTCATATACATTAAGGTGAGCCGATTTTTTTTTTTACGAATTTTAAATGAAAGGGGTCTAAAAGGTTGCTTTTTGGATTACTCAGAATGCAATTTTTTTTATATTTTCATATTCGGTACTACTTTTGGCCTTCAACCAGAAATTGAAGTTTTCGAAAATGTTGATTTTTTGCCCTAAACCGTCATTATTTTTATTTAAAAAAAAAAAATAAAAAATATTTGCGTTTTTTTAATTTACCCTAACATTTAATTTTTGAGGGCCATTTTCAACGAGTTGTAAATGACTCACTATTAAAAAATGGGAATCAAGTTGGGGTAGAGTAGGATTCGAACCACGGACCTTTGGACCACAGGACCACAACGCGATTCAAGTAAGTAAGGGAATCCAGTCCAGTTAAATTTTATAATGTCCATTAAACTTTACTAAATTAGCATCTAAGGGCATCGTTTTAATGAGCCATTGTTTTCGTCAATATTAGCCATGCGCTCAACGGAATCAGTTCCGCGGAGTGTAATTTTTTTGCATTTCGGTAGTTTTAAAACGTGTTCGATTTTGTAATGTGATTAAGTTTTATCTTTACTAACCAAAAAATAATTGTATCAATATAGATAATTAACAAAATGTTAAAACAGTGATAAACTTCAACCCTCGGTTGAGGATCAAAAGTGTTATGGAATATTTTTTTTCATAATTTTTACGTTCAATGTGATTCAAAATGCAAGTTTTTAGACCCCTTTCACATTGATGTCTAGAAAACATAAAACTTCATAAATCATTGGCCCACTCTAATATACATTTTTATATCGACTTCTACGCCAGAAAAGAAAAAGTTACCAAGTGACATGTAGCAACTTTACAGAAGAGCCAATTAAAGCTTATTTTTATTTTCTATAATAAATAAAGATACTCTTATTTTAAATTTTTGAGTAAGACTGACGTTCACCTTTTTATGTCATGTATGATCCAGATACGCTACAATTTCAATGAAATATATATAAAAGTGAGGTGTTCAACATTAAGCTTCGGACGCCAGTCCAGGGACAGTGACATACATTTTACAATAATAATATTAACAAATTACAACAAGGATTTTAGAGAAAGGAGTCTGGAAGTCTAGGAATTTACGGGGCTTATAGCCTGCTATTGGCTGGTTTAAGTGGCCACTTTACACACCATCCATTTTTCTTCAATTCTACGAACTGTTAATTTAGTGAAGTTAAAGAACTGAAACTTTTATTTTCATGAAGAGGTTCATCTCACTGAATTATTTCGCACACTAGGCAAAGCCTGAAAACAATTTTCCAATTTTTAAAATTCTCGAACTGAATTTTAATAGTAAAAAATTAAATAAGTGCTCAGTATTTAGCTAACGTTTAGTTTGCAAAAACGCTAGTTTATAGATATATTTTTTTAATTAATCTTATCATGTATAGGTTGATTATTTAGTGCTGGTGCGTTCGCAAAACTTACATAACACACATTTTTAATGTACAGAATATTGATTTTTAAACCATTTACATTCAATTTAAGTCGAACACGCTTTGTTTTTTTTTTAATCCTTTTTCTATTAGAGCAAAAAACAATCACTTGAGAAAATTTCGCAATTGTTTAATAACGCATCGTTCCCAAAAAAAAATCTGCCCAAAATGGCGGCAGAAAACTTGCTTTTTAATATTTAGTTTGTCAAAAATGCTGAACACAAAATATTATTAAAAATAAAAAATGTACTTGTGTAAAAAAAAATTAATATAAAACATTTTCTCAACCCATTATATATTTTTCATATGGGCAACCCTCTAATCTAATGCGGATTTTAAAAAAAGATAACTCATTTGATTAAAATTTAATACAACCTTTTTAAAATCAACATCTTGTAAACGCGCCATCTGTAACTAATCGACCAACACATAAATATTAAGTCACTTAAACTACTGGGATTCCTTAAGAGAGTAATCAATCCCTTTTAAAAACCCGAAACTCTTATTTAAATTGTATTTGAGTTTGATTCGTTTACCTTGACTTACCTTGAGTACCTATGCCTTTTGCGTATGGAGTCCGCAATATCAAAACTATGAAAAATCGATAGAGTCTATGTTTTAAAAAGTTCTTAAAGCAAATTTTATATAAGTCTAAAATTTCTGACGCACAAATTGATTCCCAGACAAAACGCCCAGTTGTTTTCGATTTAAAATTCGATTTAAAATATTAAACTACGAGTATAAAGTAGATAAAAACCTCCTCCATAAAATACAAATAAATGCGGGATTGAAAACACTCAGACATTGGAATATATTTAAACTGCCCTTAATATCAAGCAATGCAACATACCACTCACCTTTGATCCGCGTGTGTTGGGATTATAAGATACAATATAACAATATCGACATATTTCGTGATACTCTCTAAGCTTTTGCGAAGACTATCTTTGGAATAAATCTTAATTAAAAAGAATATATTTGGAAATATTTTTTTTATTATTTTGTTTTTTGTACTTTTCAAAAGTTTAAAAATTAAAAAATAAATCGTAATTCCATCCATTTTCTGTAATTCTATAATTGTATTTGAAAGAGATAGTGAGGTTACTGACTGTTTTTATAAAAATATGTCAATCGAAGCTAAACTGGCAGTGCACAACGGAGTTTTAGTCCCAACACTTACGTATGGAAGTGAAACATGGAACTGGCAGAGGAAAGATGAAAGCCGAGTAAACGCGGTTGAAATGTGATATCTTAGACGAATGTGTGAGAAATCAGTATATGACAGGGTTACGAATGATAAAATCAGGCGAGAGTGTAAATCTGAGTCACGTATAATTGATAAGATTAGGAAAGGGTCTCTGAGATGGTTTGGTCGCGTAGAACGAATGGACGACGAAAGAATGGTAAAACAAGTGAATATGGCGAAAATGAACGGCAACGTGAGACGAAGACGACCACGGAAGACGTGGCATGATCAGATAAACCAAAATCTTAAGTCTGGTCATGCCAAAAGCAAACAGAACCGAAGGGCATGTATGACAAGATGTATGAATGTGGAAGAAGCTAGGAATGTATGCCAGGATAGACGTGTGTGGCGGTCCATTCTCTCTGCCTACCCCTACGGAGAAATGGCGTGATGGTAGTAGTAGTAGTAGAAGATATTTATGCATGTGAAAATGTTTCGACTAATATCTTTAAATTGTATTTTTTCAAGTATGTGTCTGCGTAGGAATTACCTTATAAAATAAAATAAAAATAGTATTTTTAATGTATTATCTTTTACAAGGGTGATGGGTAACCTTTTTGGCTCGGTCCATCAAAATTCTGAAAAAACCTGTCTTGACCCGGGTGCCGGGTATAGAAATATTAATAATTTTGCAGCCCTAGTAAATTAATGGAAGAGTTTTGTTTTTTATCATTTTATTTATTAGTATTTAAAAGTAAAAACAAATAATTATTTATGTTACTGACTTTTTTATTTCTGAATGGCATTTGGCAAATCTTCATTCATAGGTTAGTATTTAGTACAAGCCGGTGTCACAAACTTCACCGGTCAGCAGGGGCGAATGCTCCTTGTAATCGATTACATGCAGCTTACCATATTTTTTTGACATCGTAAGTAATGTTTTATAATACTGTAGTATTATTAGGAAAAAACACATCACCAAAAAAATATATTACTTTTCTTGGGTAAGTAAATTTATATATTCCTTTATTCCATACAGCAACCAGTTGCGCCTCTATTGGCCAAAATTATTACTACTGGATTACACGAGATTACTCTGCTCACTTTAAAATCACTAATTCAAATACGTCTTTAACCTAAAACTTTAGAATCTCGTTCGAAAAATTACACTTGCGATTACAGTAAAATCTTGCAGCTTTCATTAATGCAATTTAGTCTTTCAATAATTGTTCATAAGGGCTAGTATTCTTTAAAATACATCAATTTGACTTACGACAGTCTAAGGGAGGTGACAATATACGCACTCGTTATGTGTGAGAAAGAGATAACGAATATATTTTGTATGTCCTTACACGAAAGTTACAATAATAAGTAAGTAATTGACAGTAATTGATCATACTTATGTTTCGGTGGTTTGAAAGTAAATTTGCTTTAAAATAAATTAATATATTGATATTTTAATCCATAATATAGGATAAATCCTTAAGTGGGTTTTAAAAAAACAAAGATTCGCTAATTGTTTTTTTATTGTAATTCGTTTCTGTGCATACGATGACAGTTGAATATTGTAGGTTATTCTTCAGTATCCAATTTAGTTAGAGTTATGATAAAAACGTTACTAGTGTCTAGTGTTAAGAATAAATATATATGAAGAATTATAACATGTATAACTTATGTCGTTTGGTGAATAATAATGTGATATAAAAGTCGATGAAACAATGATTCTTAAAACGTAATTTAGGTTTTGTTTGGTGAACTATCGTACTCGGTAAGGAATACTTTAAAATTATTTAATTATTATCAATTATTAAGAAATAGTGTTTTATTTCAAGACAAGTTACAATAGTCTGACATAACCAAAGATGCACTGGTGCGCTAATGAATCATCCAGTTTATTAATTACTTTTTCGACACTTAGCTCGGAATGCGAAACAGCTGCGCGGTTGGATCGTTGCTTTCTAATAATGAGGGCGGGGGGGTTCGAGTCCACGGGGTTACAGTTTTTTTTTTGCAATTATGTTTTTTTTTAATTGTATTTTTTAAATCAAATGTTTGTGCTACATTAGAAAATATTTTTACTGAAACTATTAGCCGCTGGAGCCATTTGTTAGGAATTATTTATTAAATTTAAAATAGACTTGTTTTTTATATGCCATACTACCGCTATGGGCATTTTATCAGAATTTTGATAGCTTACCAATTTAAAAACTCTCCGCTCGCCACTGCCGGTCAGTCGGTTTTAGTTGTTTTAATATTATTTAACGCCGAGAATAAGGTCTCTTAAAGGTACATTGGGGAAATCTAAATCAGATTTCCCAGACAAGTCTGACTTATTTACAATCCTGTACCATCCAATAACTTCGCTCAAAATTCATGAATATAACAAAATTTGTTCCTCCTTCGATACATTTGATTCAAAACTTTCTCATTTAATTTTTGTTTTATTAGAACTACTTTAATTAAATATGTATCACTCTCAAGTTATTCTCATGTCTCTATTTTCTTAAAACGTTCGGTAATCTGTTCGGTAATCACCAAACGGTGTCTTCTAGATTCATGTGTTTGGACCTCAAGTCGGTGAACTCCTGAGCCCAGAATCTGTCTTAAAATTCTTCAAGTTTAAACTCTAAACCAACAAATTGTATCCATTCAAAAATATTTAATTTCAAAGTACGCAGACTGCTACATCCGGCTCTTTTATTATGTTGTTCATTCTGGGGATCTAAATTGATTGAATCTTTTATAGAACTGGTAAAGTAATGAGTTCACAATGTACTGGTACTATAATTTCATGGACGTATCACCCTAAATGTCTCGGCGTCTCACCTCTGAAACGCATATCACCGGTTATCCATCACTGTTCTACACAAAGAATACACCATTTTGTTATCAATCACTCTAATTGCAAGCACATACGGAAGGTGATTATTAATTTCTCGCTCCAAAGTCCATTTAAGTCCATTTAATATCTCAAAACATTTCTGGGTTTCCTCATATGTCAGTATACCCTTTTGTGCACTTAAACCATTTAGTACTAATGTTCCCATTTGGTTTATACCAGAAATTATTGAACCGATCTCATTTTGTGACAGATTCTAATATTTTTTTATTTTGGCTCTCTGTCAGTTGTGATTTGACAATGAAAAGAAGTGAATTGATCACATATTTCTGTTGCAACTATTTAATTTTTTTATTCCACTTTTCTTAGAAACATATTTGTAGATTAGCATGCTTTTTTCGTAACGAAAATTTCATCCAACAAATCAATAAAGTGAAATGTCGTATTTATATCATTTTTGTTTCAAATCGTAAAAAAATAAAAGAATTCAATAAAATTAATATAAAAATAAGTTTAACGAATTTCAAATAGCACTTTTCTTACTTTTATAATAATATTATACTTCTTTATAATATAATATAATCGACACTATTATAAATGCAAAAGTGTCTGTTTTTTTGTTGGTGTTTTCTTTGGGTCTCAACAGAGCAACCGATTAACAATTTTTTTGCATAGGGAACTATCCCCAAAAAAAGATAATTAAATACGATACTGAGTTTTTATCCCGAATTTTAAAAAAGTACAGTAAAAAAAATATGCAATATGTCAACAATGAGCAACATTATTTGAAAATGAGTGGGCGGTTAGGTGGGATGTCAAAAATAATCCTTTTAAAATAAATTCTTAAAATTTATTTAATAAACTGGCTTTATTCATTGTCAGTTTGGTTTATTTTCCATTTTGGTTTTGGATTTGTGAACAAACTAACGATGCTTCGTCATCATAGACTAACGAATAGTCGTATTTCTTTCATAGCGATAGTTAAGTTAGATTAGATAATTCCGATAAATATATGATTGCTTTGGGAAAATTCTTATTGATAAACAAAAACTCCTATCGATAAACGGCACAAATAATTAACTGCCTAAATAATGTCTCCCTAATATCACTTGAACGAAGCCGCTTATAAATTATAAATTATACTTATCTTCAATGGAAAGAGGGAATAAGTAAACAGGAAAAAAGCAGAGATTAAGGCAGAGAAAGGAGATGCTTCTTTAGATGTAATTTGAGCAGAGCTACAGTAGAAACATATTTCATGTGGGATGGGAGTTTATTTCACCATCACACACAATAAACAGATCCGTTTATCTATGGCGACGTAGCATCGTTATTCTGTTTTTATATTAATTTTCCCGAGGAAGTGTGATGTTTTTTCGGAATGAAAAGTAGCATATGACACTTGTCAGCTCTTTAGCTATCCTTTTACAAAAAATCACTTCGATCATTCACTTCATTGCGACGTGAAAGAAACATAAACAAACAGACACTTTCGCATTTTTAATATTCGTATGGATTTATCGTACTAGTAAAGCAATAACGTGTTTATCTATTATACGTTAATAGTGCACCTATTGTGTTTCGTTTTACCAAACATTTACGGTTTGTCGTTACACACAATATGAATCGTTTTCTTCCGTGTCCAGTGCAAAAGTCATGTTACTTTTAATCCATGACGTCCAATAAAACTGTATTTGAATTATTTAAGTCACGTGCAGATTAAATTAGTTAGAATACAATAGCAATCATTTCCTTTTGAGACAAGACGGCGCGGCGTGACGCACTGTGGTCGAATAACTTTAGTATTATTATATATGCAAACAAAATTATTCCTGTTTCAATGACAATTAATTCAAACGTGATTACAAGAACTAAAAAAAGCTAACAAGGACTACAACATCAGTAGATTTGAGATACTAAATTATATTCCGTTGGTACTTTACATACATTCATATAATATTTTTTTATTTTATTTCATTGGAAAGCCAACAAACATTTATAAGATACAATAGGGTATTATCACTCAGGAGGAATATCGGATTCAACCTTCTCTACAAATAAAAGATTTTCAAAGATTCTCCAAGTGTTTATATAAACCCTTATAATGAATATTTTCATTCATTATTTTCGTTTCGAAAATAAAGTGTTTTGAAAACGATCGTTTCGTAAGTTGGTAGTAGGTTTTGTCACAGAAGTTCACAAGTAATGCATTCATTTTAATGTTGGTAATGCCACAAGCTACATATAGAAATATAAGGAGAATTGTCTATGCATATTATCTTAAGCCCTCCCCCCCCCCCTTACACACTACAGTTCCAGGCACTGACAGATGAAAGTGAAAACGGATTACATCTTGTAAGATATGTCGAGATGTATCTCGAATTTCTTTTATTAGTTTTTGGTTTTCAACCTCTCCTAAATATTAATTTATTATGATTATGAGAAATTGAATTATCAATTTATCATGAAAATTATTAATCACAACTCGTAGCGTTTGATAAGTGACAGGACGCTGTAAATGTAAACAAACGACACTTAGAAAAAGGAATCTATCTACAGAGTACTATAAAATCCATAGACATTGATGAAAAACAATCCGATGACATCACAAAACATCCGAAGACGTCACACTGGATGACGTCACGAATTGTTTGTTTTTGACACCATTCAAATTAATAGAATTTAATCCTTTATATCTCCCTTATTTCTTAACAGATTTTAATAAGAATAGTAACAAACGGCTAATATTTTTTTAGATTAATTTATAAGCTAATAAAAAAAATCCATGATAATTGCCAATTATACTATAAATACATATCATAAAGTCCAATTAGGGGCTTTCACATAAAATTGTTGTTGTAAATGTTGTCACATAAAAATTATACATAACATAAAATAACTAATCAAACCAAACTCATAATGTTACTAGAAATGTAAATGTAATACATATTATTAAAAATATATCTACTTTTGAATATTGGTCACACAGTAACACATCTTTATATATGTAATTCCTCTGTACGTGTGATGTCGCCGTACTCCTCCTAAACGGCTTAACCGATTTACGTGCGGTTTTCAGAGAAATATAGATCTTTGCGCTGTGCGTGTTCGTAGATATTAAAATCATTAATCGAATTTCTAAATAAGAAGTTTGGAGCATAATTTTTTAATTCATCGATCTACCAGGGTTGCATTTGAGGAGAATGCATTTGCAAAAAAAAATTAAGTTTTTTTTTTGTGTATAAAAACAGTTTGTTTTTTAATGTTTACAAACAACATTTGTTTTTTCTGGATCTCAATCAGATTCTTTCTTTAAATTCCTAATAATTTCTACCCATTTATTTATTTTTTTGGATTTTTGGTAAAACTAAAATAATATTAATATCAATACATTTTTAAAAATCGTATTCCTACATAAGTACACCCCTTTGTTGGTGAGACGACCGGAGTTTGACGCTTGCAAAAAGAATGCTACGTTTGAAAAAATATTTATTTTATGTTTTTGAATTCAACCATAAACAAGTTCCTACTTAAATTTAATATTTGAATATTAACTAATTTTAGTTTTGGAATTTAATCACGAGCAAGTACCTAGGTACCTATTTATCAATAAAAAGTATTTTTCCAAAGCAAGCCAACGTTCGGGCAGGACAACGTCTGTCGGGTTTGCTAGTTATAATATATTTAACAACTATAGTTGAGCACACAGTGTACATTTATTATGTGCCTACTTACAGAACTGCACATAACCTGCATAATATTGGCGGCGGATTCAAGGCGCAACATCATAACTTGAATTATTTTTGGAAATTTCATTTTTAAAGGAAGTAAAAGAAATGTTATTCATATCAATATAATTTAATTTCTGATTATACATATTGCGGGTTATATTTACAAATAAATTTTACATTAACCTAGTACTGCTTAATTCTTACAAAAGATAATTTAAATCATTAATAGGCATAAAAAGAGTCAAACTGCTAAAGCGTAACTGTTCAAGATAGCACAAAAAACGTTTTTTTATGAACCCAATAATAGTTATTGTGATATATGCACACAAAATATTGAACAACTCGACACATTTTTCCAGTATAATAATAATTAATGGAATTACTAATCTGGTCAAAATTCATTAATTTGACTTTGTAATATTTTATATTTTAAAATGTATATTTCAAGTACTTAATTTGTGGTTATTCGTTATACCTCATCAAAATTAAAATAAAACAAATTCCTTTATAACCACTAATAAGTGTTTAAAAAGAAGTCCTTTTATATATTTTTAAATAATAATTCACTTAAGTAAATTAATAGGGAAATATAACTTTTTTACATTTCTAAAGTAAAAAGGGTCCATGATCACAAAAAAAATTACTACTTATTAGTAACATAAAAAATATTTTTAAATTTGTAATTTTGAATTCCCGCAAAAACCGATTAGCTACGCCCCATAATACGTCGCGATTCATGTTTTTTTTCAACTTTGTTCCAAACCATTCAAATTTTTATGAAACATCATCGCGAATCTTGACGTCACGAATATCAAAGTCAGACATGTCGCGTTTTTCTAGTGACATGTTTTTTTAATATTTTCTTTTGAAAACTTTTCTCCTCAATTTCCATATTGTTTTCGGAGACCCAATCAATTATTTTTTATTTATTTCATATATTTTTTATCGGTATTTGTAGTATGCGGTATTTCCCTTTTGTTTTTCTCTAAATTACGTAACGTTGCAAGAATATATTTTTCCCAAAACGAACTTTTAGTATAAAACTTATTGCGAATACACACGTTAGGTATGTATAGATTTAATAATATTTGGAATATATATATTTCTATTATTTTTTTATTGCCAGGAGATGTCTTTTAGTGGGGATTATTAGGCGCTAGTTGTGTTGGCTCATTAACGTTATCCAGGGAGCACCTCGGGGAGGCGAACATTGGACAGGCCTAGTTTTGAACCCCTAAATTTAATTTTTTTTTAAATATTTTTTTCTTTCTTGCCGAACGCTAAATAATAAGGTGATCTTTTAATTTTTTTTATTTTATTAATTTTTTTCTTTGTTTATTTTTCCATACACATAATATTTTTACAAAGAGATATAATTACAAAAATACACTTTAGAACAATACATCTTAAAATTAAGCTTTAACATTAATTAAGCTATTGGTTTTTTGCCAATAGATCTTGTCTATTCGTTCGCAATAAACGCCCAAATCGGATCAACTTATGCACAGTATATCTTTCCCTATCTGGTAGCGAAGACAAATTAACAATTTATCGGAATTTTTTTTTTTCAGCCAACTTGTTACATAAATATGATTCTCGGTGATTTCAATCGCTGTAGCATTTTCTAAAGTTTTGATTCATACCAGAATTTGACTTCTTTTTTAAATATTTCTTAAAATATCAATGATATAAAAAATATTATTGTCACCTTCAACAATTCAATTACCTTCATCACCAGGGTAAAATTCTTGAGTTGGTTCTCAGTGACTATTCTAATGTAAGGGTTTTTTAATGCTCTGAACCTTTGACATTGAAGAGTAATTATCATCCTGCCTTGGATGTAATTATCGATGCAGAATTAAAAAAATATTTTTTCCCACAACAATATAACAAGACCTATCTTTTTCAAGGTGGACTATGATAAAATAATTTCAGACATAATTTACATTAACTGGATGAACAATTTCAATAACCTCGACGTTAATGAAATGATAAAACTCTTAGGAGGCATCGGCTCGATGACAGTTGTCACCGGAGTTTGCTGCGTCCGTTCTCTTTTTGCTTCACTCCTAACAAAGTCAAACCACCGCACACCTGAGATTCTTCTGAGACACCTATTTCCGAAATTTAGTATTTTGCTGTTTTGGACCCTAGGCGCCTGTGAGGTGCCACGATTCGCATACATAGAAGAAAAAAGGTGTAAAATCACCAAAGAGATTAGTAAAATAATTTATTTATAAACCGTATCAATAAATTGCAAATTATTTAGTAAATATTAAACGTAATACAGGTAGCATATTTCAGTTTTTTAACAGCCGCTATAAAGTTTCAACGATTTTACGTAATAAAATATAAAACGATATCTCGACAGATTCTAGAATCATATAGAAATTCGCAACCGGTGAAAGAGAAACAAGTGCATTGTTTACTGATCATTTCAAATCTGTTTACAATGCATCACACGATTGTTTTACATTTTCCCAGGAAGATTTTATGTAATCTCTAATCGTCTAATATTCTTGAAAAATACGAGCCGTGGAATATCACGAAGAATGCTAGTCCAGCAACATGTTTTAGCAGGATTCTTGAATATCTCGTTTATTTTATAAATTTGATATATCCGAATAAGCAAATCCTATCAAATAGACCTAATTTTTGAGTTACAGCATAGATAACAGTTTGATAGTTGATGCCGTATATACAGATTTATATTAAGCTTTCGATAAGGTCAATCATAAACGTATCTTATTAAAACTTCAGAGATTCGGGGTTCGGGGTAGATGCTCACTTAAATTAGTTTAAAATTTATCTCACCCATAGATCCCAGATTGCTGTTATTAGTTGATTTTTTGGCTCGGTTTATTCCGTATCTTCCGGTATACAACAAGGATCCAACCTCGGACCTCTACTGTTTCTGATATTCATAAATTATATTATTGCATTTAACATTAAATTTTCTGCATTTCTTTTATTCGCTTATGAACTTAAATATTTAAAATCTTAAAAACAATTATCTAAGAATGTTATAAACTGCCAAATGAACAAGATTATTTATCATGTTGGTGTATGATTATATTTTTTTTTATTTAAATAAATGTTTTACAGTCAAATTCATAAAAAAAATCGTATTCAATTTATTAATACATATTATTAAATTACATACATTTTTTGTACATTTTACCCAGCTAACAATGGTACATTTTCAGTTTCAAGCTAGGCAATTATATTTTAATACAAAATAATTATTTAAAAGTTAAAAAAAGAATAGACAAATAAAATATAAATTTACTAGTATACACATATTGATACATACACATATACATATATACATAAATACACACATACATACACATACACACATACATATACCCATGTGCATACACATACATACAAACATACTTACAAAATTTCATTAATATATATATGCGAAGCCTTTTGTATTTACTTAATTATTCTTTATTTTTATATTTTATTTTCAAAATCCAGTTAGAATCTCCAATCCACGGCATGCATCAACCTTTCTGCCTCCCCACGACCCTATAATTTATAACGCCATTTTATAAAGCGTTGAAACAATCGGGTCACTTTGGATAAAAAACTTAAATTCAACCATCACATTGATTACTTATCCATGAGAGCACCGAAATCTTTGTTTTTTTTATAAAAGAAATATTTGCGATCTTATAATTTACTTAAATATTTCATTTTGAGGACCATTTTCAACGAATTGTTAATAACTCATTATTAGAAAATGGAAATTAAGTTAGGGTAGAGTGGGGTTCGAACCACGGAAGTTTGATCCGTGAGTCCGAATTTTAAGAATATCTAAGCCATTTAAATGCCCAAAATTGCAATCACAGTGCACAAATAGTTTGTTCATAGCTTTGTCACGTCGATGATTCTGCCAAACCGCGTGGCTATCAAATATCATAAAAATTAATAATCCTTAAAACCGTTCTGTTAATATATTACTAACGATTTTAATCAACCGTAAATACCGCTGGAATGTTCGAAAAACTATAATTATTCATAATAAAAATCGAAATAATTACAATATATTTTTGCACAAAATAATATCTATCTGTTTTGATGTCCATGATATTCTCACTCTGATTAACTTCAACGTACCTCACCGTAATTTGCATACCAATGATATATTTGCTGTGAAAACATCAGATTCTTTTCACCTTTACTAAGCATCCTCAGAACATTAATTTATATCTCACGAAACAGCATTGTCGATATCTTTTTACAGCCATGGCGACAATTCAAGTTTTTACTCCTGTCTGAAAAGATGACACACTTGCTATGCCTGCCTAGATCGTGCTATTACCACACCTACTTTAATTAAAAGTATTTTCTGAGATTATTTAGGTTAAGTTCAGAAGAAATGTTTAACGCCAGTCCATAAAACGTTTTGTAAACCTGTCGATTGGCTTAAAATAAAACGTCTTATCTTTATTCAAAATTTCGTGTTGACTGTAACGTGACCATTTGATTTGATTTTGTTCCAATTGATTATAAATTATTAACACATTATCAATGGCAAGCAGTAAAAAAGATTAATTGATTGTTCGAGTAAAAATTTTCTTATAGAGGTTTTATTAATAAAAAAACATTAGTTATTTCATCCACAATATTTTGAGTATGTCCAATCGTTTGCCGATAAGTAATGGATTTTTATCCCTTGGGAGTTTATTAAGTTGATAGACATAACATCAGAGACGGAGAACATTTTTTACTTGTTCAAATAATAAAGATTCAATATTCGAAGTCCAACAGATCAATTGAGAAGACACAAATATGTTGTATATTAATATATTTAGTTGAAAGACATTACATAAACCATTTTACTATTACACTTGAAAGATACCGTGTATATTAAAACCAAGTATTACGTCAGAGGGACGTAGTAACCACGAGAGATCACATTTCTAATTCTTCCTCAAAGGACTGTGTAGGAACTTATATAGTACAATTTTGAGACCTTGTGAAAGGGATAAGTAAAGATAAAAATATATATATTTATCTTCATGGTTATTTCTGTCTACATGCCCATTTGGTGATGCATGTGGTACTTTACTAATGGATTCTGTTAGTTGCCTTTTAAAATAGCAGCTGTAGATAACAGAATTTAAAATACACGATTTTTAGTATTATAGATAATCTTAGACAAATGTCGCCCCATAGGGAGACCCAATATTTTAGCAGACGGCTAATTTACTATATGCATCTGGGAACTAAGTACCAACTTAACATCCTGGGTGGTACGTTATCATCTACCCCCAGCTGATAAAATGCAACATGTGCCATAGGGCAAGTGGTAAAACCATAACACCTTTAACAACAAAAAAAACACTAATAAAGATTTTTATGGATATTTCTTGATAAAACTCCATATTTAATTATTATGATAAAATTATAAATAAACTTATCAATGAAATTTCTTGGTTTAGTTTTACTTTTGGTTATGTTTTCTGTCCCCAGTCAAAATAATTATTTGATCTTATCTCCCAAATATGTTAAGAATAGTATAAAAACTGTAAACGTTGTAAACAATTCACCAGTCTTGAAGATGCCTACTTAGGCAAAAGCGCTCGTTGGTCAAAATAATAAAAAACAAAACTGTACCAAGAAGTTTCATTGATAAGTTTATTTATAATTTTATCATAATCTTTAATACAAATGCTCAAAAATGAACATAATGATAAATGCTGTAAAGTAAATTAACTTTTTTTTTTGTTTTACTTAGTTATTCCTATTTAATATATTAGTTAAGACGCTTATCCTTTAGTGACTGAATATATAGATTCTTAACTTGATAAATATTTAATCTGTCAACCATTACGATAATAAATAACTCGCATATGCTGTGAGCACCACGAAATTTCAACGCTTATCAGTTCATGTTTTACCTCTTCGTTCTAATTCTCAAGGCACTTTCTTAATACCCATCCACAATTCCCCTTTCTTCTCTAACTCATATAGTGTCCATGCGGCTCGACTGTGGAATCATATCCCATCCACCATTAAAAAGATGTTACCACATTATCGCTGTTTAAATAACTTCTGAAGAAACATCTCCTTTCTCTTCCTTAATCTCTCATTCTTTCCTTTCCTACTTTTTTCCTTTTTCCCATTGAGTAATAGTTTTGATTTAAGGTCATTTATAAACAAATACGTTTATTTCTATTTTTATATATCTTTAGCTTTTTAATATTTTTTTTCTATTGAATGTGTTCTGTAACTTGAATTTTAAAAATAAAACATTAATTTTATTGGTTGGTTGGAAGAAATTGTCATTTGGCAATAAGCCCGCCAACGTACAAATAACATTATGTTAAAAAAGTTAAATAAATAAATAGTAATAGATGTTTGTCACAGGTGCTCACAAACGTGTGTATGCACTGCGGTGAATGAGTTAAATAAAGAAAAATAGTTTTAAAAATAAATAAATAAAATAAAAGACGTAAAATACTAATATATTTAACAAACGATTGAGATGCGGTGCGGATAAAGAAATAATGATATAGGTACTTGCGAATCATTTCAGAATGCTATTTGAGTACGAACTTTGATCCCACAGAAAGAATGAAATGATCCGAGCGACGAATCATTTAGGTATGTGAATAAAGACCCGTTGTTGACGATCGCTTTTGTTATCGTTAACAACTAACATTCACTTTTGATGGATCCCATCAGGTTCTTTACTTAAATTCCTTATCGTTTGGACCCGTTTATCCCTTTTAACTGGATTTCTAGAATTGCAAAGATAATATTAACTCACGTGTATTATATTTTAAAAACGTATTCCTATCAATGCATCACTGTAACTAAGAAAAACTTCGCAATTGGTAGGCGTAATTTGACGTTTACAAAATAAAATATTTATATTTGAGCTAATTGAACGTAGTTATTCAGAAAGCAGCCAGCCATTGAAAAGTGAAACTGAGATAATAGCACCTTTGTGAAAAGAGTGAATAATCAAATTTACGCAACAGTTGGAATATTTTTGACTTTAACAAATGATAAACAATGAAACATTAGTTTTTTTTACATGACTTACCAGTTTTAATGATTTTTAAAGAACCATACGATTTTTCTTTTGCTGTAGGTGTTTTCTGCAAATTTAGAAATGCCGTTTTTGTGATCGACACCATTTTCAAAAGGTGATTAATACAGTTTTTTGTATGAAAGCGGTCTGACTGTTTTTAGTAGAACATGGAATTGACCTTAATAAACCCGGTAACATCAATAAATCATTTTTGCAAAATTGTGGGGAAAAAAGCTGCTTTCTGCATAACTACGTTCAAATAATAAATAAAAAAATGCATTTGATACACTAACTTTGTTTTAACCACTTTTTTTTAACGACCGGTTTCAAGGCAAAGTGTAGAATGCAGGTTTAATGGTTGATGGTAGGAAATTAGATAAGAGTAACAGATAGATAATAGTTGTAAGTGAAATAAAGCCATATACTTATTTTTATTATTTTAATTAGGTAACTGTTCAGAAAAATGATCATTTATAAAAATAATCCGCCTCGTTCATTTTAGTGTGTTAGCTTTATATATTGTGGGAGTCGAATACAAATATTAATTTATAAGTTGGCGTCTTTGTTTTTGATTCAATATTTTATCAATTAAGTTCTCATTATATCCATTATTATTAGCAATCTCTTTGATTGTATTAAGTTTTTTTGTAAAATTAGTATCATCAATCTACATTAGATAAAAACTAAAAGAAACTTCAATATTAGAGTAAAATAACCCTTAAGGTTCCTAAGAAATAAAAGAAAATCTTAATTAAACAACCAATAATGTCAAAACATTTTTCAAAAACCACAAGTGAAAATCCCTTAATATAATATACCAATCAAATTGTAATAATTTTGATTAAATAAATATTGAAAAACTTATAAAAACTTTACTTTAAAAAAAAAACACCTATGGTGCCTTAATAATAATATTTTTTCTGAATTCGCAAACCATCTGATAGAAAGTAATCATAATTTCAATAATGACACTGGATAAAAAGTTTTTCATGTTAAAAATAAAATATTAAAATTAGACGTCTTGGCAATTTTTATAAATTAAAAAATCGATTTATAACAAGAAAAAAACAAATAAACAATATTTCTATTAGTCCACCCCCATCTAGTTGAAATGTTTACGTTTTCCACCCTTACAAGACAAAAAACTTGATTTATTAGCTCCATTTGTAAGTAGGCATTTTTGTTTCGGTTCTAAACGTCACGCCAAGCAGGTGGTCGAAGAACGATTTAATACGCGTTTGACAAGACTGAGCGTTTAGGCATGAGTTAAGTGTCATTATTTTTGAAGGCCCAAGCATGTCAATGCATCCATGCCTACATCTTCGAGCAGCCGGGATAGAGGGGCGAGTATTTTCATATAAATGACTAAATCTCTTCCTCCAAGCCAAATTCCTAAAAATAACTGGCTATTTGGTCGAGGACGAACTGTCTTACATCGTCAGGTTTGACCAATGGTCCACCGAGGATTCGTCTTATTTTATGATATAATGCATCACATTAACATACCATGTGTAAAGGTGTTTCATCATCAGCACTGTAGAACAAACTCTACGTTGTTTCCATAAAGGTGTTTATTCAATCTAAGATAACACGCCCTCCCTTCACCCTCTCCCTGATGAATAGAAAGGTACGTCTCGAAACTGGCAGACATAAAAAAAGGGTAAGTCATCATTATCCTCATTCCCTTTCGGCAGCTAATGGTGCATAGGGCACTGCATTGGTGCACCAATCGCAGCGTATCTTGATCATTTTTGTTACATGAAGGTAAGATGATCAGTCTTACGCTTCAGATGTCAGTCCAGAGATATTGAAATATTCTAGGGTGAAAACACCCTTTAAAATAATTATTTCATATTAACCATGTCGGGAATCGAACCCGAGACCTCTCGCATCCGAGAGTGGCATATACCATGGTAGGCAAACGCGCTGATTACACCACGAGGCCAAAGTGGGTAAGTGGTTGTTTACAAATATTTAGAAACATTTAGTAAAATGCTTGACCACAAAGTGAAAGCTTTTTTTTTTTTTTAATATTTACATAATACCGTAAAACGCTGCAACTTTGCCGCAATTTTGACTTTTTTTGTAGATATCTCTGAACCTATTTATTATTATGGCTGTTAATGCGTTTTAGATGGAAGACGGACCTAATGCCTAGCCGTATAAGTTCCAAATCCTTTTAAATCTTGCAAGTTTTCCTAATTACATGCATTCAAAGTCGTAGGCAAAGTTGTGTGCAAAAGGCGCAACTTTGCCTCTAAGAATACCTCAGTAAATATAATGTTTCTCTTTATAGTATTTTTTTTCCATATGCAAGAGTCGCTGTGCTTGACCCCGGCAGTCAAATTATTGCCATTAAGGAAATAGATTTTTATTCACAGCTAATGGGGAAAGTTGTAGCAGGTACCACAAACTTCCCATACAAACATGTCGGTAAGTGTAGGGTTGTGCCAAAAAAAGATTTTTTTTTTCCACTTTTATTTCTATTTTTTCCTAAGTTAAACAAATAATCAGAAGTAAATCTAAATAAAGTTGGTAACAGTAGGTATTAATATCAGTCTATTATATCTATAATAATAGGTAGTCTTCTCTCTCAAACCTAAAGTTACTTTTTAGGCAGGTAATTAAAATTTCAGCAACACAAAGTAGGAACAATATTAAAAGCTATGACACTAAACAAACATACGTAAAAAATAAAACGAAAAACAAAAATAGCTAACTGTTTAACCAACATCGTTACTTTTTACTTTTAGAAACCACTAAGAATATATTTAAAAAAACTAGATATGCTTAAAACCAAACAAGCTAATAATAGTCTTATTTTGCTGAAAATACCGTTAAGTATAAAATTAGCATGTTATAACAAAATATCCTATTTGTGAATAGGAACATTATTATATTACTAACTTTAGGTACGGAAACTATAAAATCAAATATTTTGGTACATCTTTAGGTACCCAAAAGAAAAGAAATATTTTCAAAAAATCTCAAACAAAATACAAAATTATTAAAATAATTACTCAAAATACGATAAGGGAAATATTTCGACAGATTGACCAAGACGATTGTGAAAATATTCGTCTGATTTATTAGTTAGGTAAGTAATACCATTTTTACTTATTGGATGTTATACTTATTAAGATTTAAATGAAATATGAAATGTCCTCGTCGGGAAATTTGGGGATCAGGTAATACTGCAATAACATCTTTTAAATCTTGTACAGCACATACATCTTCAATACTAGGGTAGATGAAGACTGATCCCTTATCACGCTTAGAATTTTTGACTTTTCGTGTAAATTTCACTGTGGGAATTTTTTCATTTATTGATAAAACCTTCCCTACAAAGTGCTTAGTGCTCTTTTTCGCAGCGAATTTAGCTATTATCCAGCTGTTTTCTTGAAATTCATGACAATCTTTCACGTCAACATTAATGTCACTCAGTTCGAAAGGGGATATTATGCTTTCTTGTTCAAAGTCTTCTTGTTCTTGTAAATATGACGCAATATAAGTATCAAAATTTTCGTAGTCGGAGTCGTCTGCAGCATGAAAAGAAGTTTCCGACACCGGGCTTGAGTCGCTGTTGTACACATGTTTCTTTTGTTTTCTTATTTTGGATGATTGGCCTTGAGAAGTTCTTTTTCGTTTAGTCATTTGTGTATTTATATCTCGTAAAACGTTTTTTTTGGGGGAAGCTTCTTTTAAAACTATATTAGACGTAATTATTATCTTCGGTTTTTTATTCTTGTTCGGGGAGTCATTTTTAGGTACATTAACTATTTTCAAATCCAGGCATTCTGGTGTGTCAACCCAAAACGGAGTATTCATTTCTGAATTCTTTGTTAAATTCCTCAGCCAATGTACGAATTTATTTGAAACTGTCGCCAAAGGCTGCATGTAAACGTTTATGGCACTTATGGAAAGCTTGCAAAGACTGTCAGGACTTTTAGTTTCAGGACACTTTATTTCCTTCTTCTTGACATATGTTATTTTCAACGGTCCTGGTAAACTTGAGTCTTTTTTCTCTTTTTGTGTATTTATTTTCGTAACCTTCTTTATTTTTTTAGCTTTAGCTAGCTCTTCTGCTTGTTCAGTTGAAATAGATTTACCAGGTATGACTGGAAGCTTGCTGTTTTTGCCTGTTTTTATTGGTTGTGATTGTCTATTTTGCTGTAAAAACTCCAAAAGGCTAGCATCAAATTGACGAAAATTTTCTTCTTGTAGTGTTGGCATTTTTAATGTCACTCTTAAGGGATTGAAAGGAAATATTCCGGATCCTTCAAATCCTTTACATATGTTGATCTCTTTTGTAATGTTTATTTTTGACATTAGCTCCTGCAGTAGCTGCGGGAAATGACATTTGTTGATTGTGCTTGTAGTGATGTGTGCAGCTTTATAATTTGTTAAAATTTCACGCCAATGTCGTTTCATTGGTCCAAAAAATGCCACGTCTAGTGGTTGAGTAAGGTGTGTAGCATTTTTTGGAAGAAAAGTAAATCTAATGTTTTGACTTTGACATATTTGAATTGTCTCGACACTTAGGTGAGATGCCAAGTTATCGCCGATAATAAGTTTTACGCCGTCACGAGAGTCTGGCCATGGCATAACTATAGTCTTGAACCAATCATCAAAACAAATCATATCGAACCATCCAGATTTGGTGCGATTATACCTAGCATCTTTTGGACCATTTTCACACCACTTGGACCACAAATGATCTGCTTTGTAAACCACATAAGGTGGTAGGCAAATTCCGTCAGCAGTTCCGCTGAACATGATTGATACTGAGCTTTTGCTTGCATTAATTACCCTTTCTGGGTGTTTTGTGCCTCTTTTGAAAATACATTTTTTAGATCCGGGGTCGTCACTTAAATTTGTCTCATCAAAATTGAGAATATTACTGGTGGGAACATCTTTAAGAGAAATTTTCAAATTTCTGTAGTATTCGTCCATTTCCTCTACTGTTTTTGCAGCACGGCTTCGTTTTATATTTTGTGTTGCCCTTTGTGAAAAATTGTGTCGTTTTAAGAAAAAACGGGCCCAGCGTTCACCAGGCATTTTTCCTTTAAAAAGAGCAGATTTTCCACTTTTTAAAAGGTAGTTGTAAACTACAATACGCAAATCTAAAAGAGAAAGAGGACAACCAAATTCTGCTGAAATATTCACCACGTCCGCTATGTGAGCTTCTTCCTCAGTTGAAAACTCTGTAGGTCGACCAAATGGTTTATTATGTACGCTTTTGACTTTGTTGCTAATTGTCCGACGTGGGATCCCAAACTGCTTTTCTGCTTCGTATGATGAAATAATTTTTCTTCGAACGAGATCTACAGCAACTTCCAGCATTTCCTTCGAGTAATCAGAATAACTACGAGCTCCTACTCTACGCCTTCTTCGCTGTTGATTGTTTGCCATTTTTCACATAACTGCAATAGAATTAAGATTTCCATAATTTTTAGTATTCAATTTGTCCTCGAAATATCGTTTTATCAATAGATTTGAGATATTTTGTAAACTTATTATAACGATCATCGATAGAGATAAACTTTGAATTAAGTTATGTTTCGAACACTTATATAAGTAGTGTGTCATATTTAAATCATAATTAAAAGTTTATTTGTATTACTAGAAATAAACGAAAAAAACTTTATCCGGGTAAATTATATAAAGTCAAATAAATTCAAATTTCGTTTAATAAAAAAATTAAATTAAATGAAAAAATCAAATTTAAGATAAAGCACGTTGACTACTAGTGATAACCCTAGAACCAGGCAAAAAGTACAAATCGTGTTTTCAAAACACTGCACAACATTGCCTAGCAAGTTTTTTTGATGAAATCGTGTACTTTTGATAAAAGTATCAAACAATACGAAAAATATACAGTATTTTCTTACCCCGGGACGGTTTTACTTTTCAAAAACACTTTTGGTTTTTCTTGAACTTTAAAAGTTTTAGGAGACCAAAATTTCACGACTCCTCCTGCCGACATTCATCGCTCAACTGAGAGCGCAACAATGGAGTTGGCGTTATGAAAAATAAAAAAGGTGTTGCCAGGACAATGAAAAATTACTACCAAATGGTAAAAAGTGAGAAAAAGCCAATCAAATGCGAAATATCGCAATCGTAACGAAACAGGAAAAGTTGTGGCCGGTAGGAAAAGTTGCAGCGTTTTACGGTAGTCTTAAATTAAAGTCCTGCTGAGTTGTATACATACAACTCGTCAGCGGGTTCTTATAAATTGCATAAATTATTCATACTTAAATTAACTTACAATAATTATAATTTTACTTAAAAAACATTACATATTATACCATATTTTATCACATTATTATAAATTAAAAACTATCACTATTACAAAAAACTTTTTTCGATTAACCATAATTTGATCAAACGTCTCACTCCTGTATTTAACTCACTATTTTTAATATTGTTGGATAACATGTTAAATATTTTAGGTATAATGTATTACAGTGTCCCTTTGCCATATTTAATACAATATCTAGGAGCAGCTAGCCCTTCCATATCATCATGTACCAACTTGGGTTTATACTCGGAGTGCGACGCATGCTGACAAATTAAGTTGTACCGAAGTAAAGCCCTAACTGATAATTTATTTACATCAATAATACTGAAATATTTTGTATCTGGCGTTATACATCTTTATGTTGTAGTAATTAGATCATAGACTTTCACGAAGTTTGAATAAAATTAATATTAGTTTCACTTAATTATCCCCAGAAAGTTATAGCGTATTATATAATTAGATAGTAATATTTTTTTTATTTTTGAAACCAACAGTCATAGTAAGAAACAATACATAAAGAACAACATCAAATAACAAGAACGAAATTGGGTTTCATATAGGAACAAAAATATAAAGAAACAAAACGTACAGTTCGCTAGGGGTGAAAGGAAGTGGGATGGGAAAATAGGGAAGGAAGAGAAGAAAAAGAAATAGTAAGTAAATATAAAACGATGAAAAAAGACAGTAAACATAGTTATTTTGCAATAATTAAGTACTGCATTTTGATTTTTTTTATCGTTTTTAAATCTTGAATAGATGTTAGATTTTATTCCCATATTAAAATAATAGATTTTCACTCTTATTTTATTGATCAATATCATAATAATATATGTAATTAACATCACTCGTTTGTTTACACACCTGGTATTATTTTTATGACAAAAACAATTCAATGTCAACGAATCAATTGAAATTCAACGAATCAGTTTGAAACCTTTGTGCATTTGACGTTTGAAGTACCTACACCAGGAAATATTTTCCGGCACGAATGCGTAATTTTTTTGTTTTTCGTGGTAAGAGCTGCCCCTCTCTAACGCATAATAATTAATATTTTGCACTCTGTTGCACAAAATACGAATACTCGTACACGGTGATACAAAAACAATTTAAACTTAAATTATTTTATAATCTGAACTCTTTAACGTGCGAAAAATTCAAAACATTATTAAGGCAAGACACCATAGTTTATACTTTATGTTAACCTAAGTACATACATTTTGTATATACAGTTGTATATGTGCCTCGCGGTCAAATGGTTAGCGCGTTTGTCTACCTCGTTCAAAACTACTGAACTCGTATTACAATGGGATGTTAGCTCTTAAAAGACTGTGGTAAATAATCCCTTTGCGCGCGGTGATGTAACATCGTGTTACCACTAGTAAAAGACGGAATATTCTTAAGTTCAGACATTTGAAAAAAATGAAAAACATAGAGACTACTGTTTAATAATTTATGGAAATAAACATATAATTTAACCCTATTATAGCAAAATAAATTGAAAGTCACAAATACGCCGCTCATGTTACGCCCGTGCGTCCCCCTTCATTGTCATCAACCGACTGAAGACTAAATCTGTTTCAGCTGACACCCACCGCAGAACAGCGTCTCAGTCTTCCTAGTTATGACTTCTATCTTCGTGCTTTGTCTTGTATCAGGTATCTGTATATATGTGTTGCTGAATTAGCGGACATTCATGCTTCGCGTAGCAAGGTTAAATATTTTTTGTATTTACATAAAGCATAGTGATACAAATTTTACTTTCCAAATCGGGTGTGAAAACGTCCATTTGAAGATTACAAAAAATACGTATTCATCATTTTAAAAAAATAAGAGAGATATATTAAATCTTGTGTCCTATGTCGACTAGTGTGACATCACAGCCACACAAGAGTTAATAGTTATCTCCAATTGAACGCAGTTATGCAGGCATTGAAAAGTGAAACTGAGATAATAGCACTTTTGTGAAAAGGGTGAATAATCGAATCTACACAACAGTTGGAATGTTTTTTTTACTTTTTTACTAAAATGATAAATAATTCACGCATTCGTTTTTTTATTATAAAAAAAGAATTTAATTGTGTATATGAAAAGATTAAATATATTTTCTAAGTCTGGTTGCTCACACAACATTAGATGTGCATTTTGTAGAAAACAGTCAGCCCTTGTAAATGTGTGTTATGTCATTATGTATTAATCATGTTATTTTATGTTTATACATTAAAGGTAGTTAATTGTAGATTTTTTTTTATATAATAACTTCAAAAATAATTTAGTTTTCATTTAAAAGAATTTAAGTGATTTTTTGATGTCCGACTGACTACACAATCTAAAATATGCATTTTGCTGAAAACAGCCAGATCTAAAATTGAATGAAACCTTTTACAAGCTCTAAATGTATGAGGTCACATTCATTTTCATGACATTTTGACATCATGGAATTTTCAAAAGGTGATAACTACAGTTTTCTGTATGAATGCAGCCTGAATGTTTTAAGCAGAATATTGAATTGACCTTCCCTAACCTGATAACACCAATTTCTCGTTTTTTTATATTGTGGACTGGCAGCTGTCTGCATAACTACATTCAACTGTCCATAAATTAAAATCGAATGTTCTGTACGAAAATATGTATATTTTTATAATGTTTTGAATATCTTCATAAAGTGCGATGGATATACCTGAATGACGAACGAACGAACTCACGAAACGAAATTGTGACAGAATAAAACCTCCAGAAATATAAAAAAATATTATTGTGGCGTGGTGTTCTGCATATTTAACAACAACATTCATAATTTCTACAATAACATGTGTCTGCTTAAATGCCGTTCATAAAATATTAACTAATCTTATTTGGTTCAATTCTTACTATAAGGTTCAGTTGCATCAAATAGAAAGTTAGATTTTGTCGAAATCTGTAAAACGAGTTGTTTTATTTTTCTTTTTGGTTTGAACTTTTTTTCTTTTTTTTATTTAAATTAAAAACATATTAAACACAAATTCGTGTAATTTTCCTAAAGCGTTTTTGGAAACAAAACTCGTTTAGGGACATGCAGAGTACAATGTTTATTTACAGTCGTAGTTATATTTTTAACTATAATATTATTTACAAAAGCAAAATATTTTATTTTTTAAAATTATAAATCAACAACTTTTCCCCAAAAATAATTATTATTACAAGCTCATCTTCTAGAGTATGAAAAAGTACTTATGATGTTTAATATAAGGTAATAAGCATGTGGTATTAAAAATTACATATAACTATATAATCAAGCTAAAAGAGTAAAAAAAATCATTCAATATTATCTAAACACAATGTATAATAGAATAAGGTTTTAAAATTACATGCACGTACATAAAACAACCAAAAAGAGTATGAGATAAAATCTTAAAAATTACACGTAATAAGTTTTACATAATACAGTTAAAAAATGATAAAATTGTTTTTAAAATGAATAAAATATTTATATACAAGCTAAATGAGCATGAACAGCGTAAAAAAATTACATATACATAATAAAAGCTAAAAAAAGTATAAAAATCATTTAATCATTTTTATAAAATCATTTAATCTTAAGTCATTTTGTCCATTTTGACGACAGCCCTAAATGGTTTATCGTCACTCGAAAGTAATGTCTTTATAAATGAATCACGATAATTTCTTAGTGATACTGATTTGGAAAACTTTGATTTTCATTTGTTCTTTTAAGTTGACTTTTTGTTTCTTTTATTAAAATAATGAACTGTATATTTTTATTGCGTGTATAAATGTACCGTAATGTAAAACTGATTGAATCAGTATATCATCATAGCACAGACTACGCCGAAGTGGGTTTTTTTCTTATCTTTTTTTTCGGTTTTATGTCACGTCTGTTGCTATGTAATGTAAGAAAATAATGCGCAACGATAGGTATTGCGGGGTCATCAATACTGTTTTTTTTTAATATGCATAAAGCGATTTTGAGGTAATCTGTACAAAACAGCGTAATGAAAATATTTTTTTTTATCAAAGTGTAACCGAATATCCATAATCTTGAAACAAAAAATTCTACCCATCTCTGTAGTGATATAAATAATAATATACCTACTCCCCCTTGGGATAAAAAACCCAGAATTGTGTTTGTATAAATATGTAAATATATATACATACCAAAATAATATTGTGTAAAGTGTAACCGATCTGAAAACGCAATGAATACAAAATTCTAGCTTCGTAATTTTTTAAATACTTAATGAAATATTTTTAATAACAGTTTTAATTGTACTTCCCACTACACAAAACATATTAAAAAGATAAACAGAGTAATCAGTCATTTAATATACCAACTTATTAACTTTTCCACTATGTAACTACAGATTAATAAATTAACGTATAATAATCACGTTAGACTAATTCAGTCATGAGTGTCTATGAAAACTCAATTATTTTATTCATATTGAAGGGTTTTTGCTTGTTGATGCGGTGACCTACACTTGTTGGAGATGACAGAGGAAAACCTTTTTTTTACGTTTTAATTAAATTACAAAATTTGGTTGTGAAGCGCGAGAGTAACGACGATATCTGAATTGAACTGATCGTATGTAAATTTATTACAACAGAGAGGGAAAACACTTTTGAGAAGGGAATATGTAAATTTAGGCATTTACAGATCTTATGATCTGTAATTGGCTGGTTTTAGGTTCGTTGTTACGTTATACATATGGCTTATGTGTAACAGTTATTCGCGTGTAATTACGCTAATAATGACAATATAATAAATAATTATTTTAATAAAAAACAATCCACTCCAATGATAATAAGGCTCATTAATATATAACAATAGTAGGAGTACTTTTACTTCGGCAAAAAAAAACTTTTCAAAGGTCTGCTTGTAAAATGCTTTAAAAGGAACTTTATTGAAGATGACAACTCACAGGTTGAAATCCGAAACAAACTAAAGGTCACAGGTCACGCGGCTGAGTCACGAACCATAAGATGCACCCGAGTACGACCGAACGTAATCCTACACATTCCGACCGCAGGTTTCGGCTAAACCGAAGTTTTGGCCAATTTTCAGCCGAAACCGAAACCTGAACCGAAACTTCAGTCGGTCACGACAATAAGGCCGCGCGCGGTGGTGGTGGTAATCATTGTTCCGTAGCGATAGCCTGCCCATCTATCTCCGTGATAACATCTCGAAACAATCTCTTTTCCTACAAATTGCCGTTTACACGTGAACAATGGTCGAGTCTTGGGACTGAATTGTGTAGTGTTGTCCACGTGTAACCGGCATTTTAGTGTTATTTTATAGACAGTTATGCTGGTTAATATACTTTATACATTTAAGTTTGAATAAGATAATATGTATTATATAATTGGGTTCACAAATTGTTTATAAACATTAGAGATAAAACTCTTATTTTTATAAAATAATCATATTTTTATTTTTAATAAACGAAAACACAATCGTGCACATACCTTCAATATTTATATACGCAGTATGAAAGTGGCCACTAAAACCACCCAATGACAGGTTATAAGTCCTGTGAATGCCTAGGATTCCATATTACCATCACTAAAATGATCTCTATCTCTTTTGTAAAATATTGACTAGTGGATTTTTTAAATAAATAGGAAAAACACATTTCAAACTTGCTATATTAAAACTACAGGGAATTATAACTCTGAAAGAAGAAAATTAAAAATCTAAATGCTATTTTTCAAAACTGGGAATAGAAAAGTATCACTTTTTTTTACATTTTTATAATAATAAAGGTCTATGAAATACCGTCCAGTAAAAAAAATTTTTTTGCTAATCATTAGTAGTAAAATACTAATTTGTAATTTTGAATTACCGCAAAAACGGTGATTCCATTGACCACGCCCCTAATACGTCACGATTCGTGTTAATTTATTCTTTTCATTAAAATTTGTGTAGAACAATATCACGAATCTTGACGTCACAACAACTAAGGCCAAACACGTCGCGTTTTTCTACGAACGTATTTTTATTGAATTTCTTTTTACATTTATGAAAAAAAACATATCTCCGCAACATCCATATTGATTTTGAAAATACAATGAATTATTCTAAATCCATTTCATATATTTTTATTGGTATTCGTAGGATGTAATTATTTCTTATATTTTTTTTTTATTTTTTTAAAGTTACTAATTTGATTGACAGTGCCATGTATTTTTCAACATTAGTTTTAAAATAAATATTCAATTCGTTATCTCCCTTTTCGCACCTAGTAGTGCGTTAGTAAATCAAATGCAGCGTAGTTCCTCGAAAGTAATATGATCAGTCTTACACTGAAGGTGCCAGTCCAGGAACAATAAAATATATTGCGGTTCAAAAAACCTTCAAAAGAAATTTTTCCCATTCATGCTAGGAATAGAACCCAGGACTTCAAGAATGGTAGGCGAACGGATCAACCACATCAAAACGTGGAGAATTTATCTCCAGTTTATTTCCTTATTCGGGAATTTCATCTGAGAGCCACTATCGACTCTTAAACAATCGTCCAGGGTGCTGGTTTTATTCCACACACAAAACTGTATTCTTCGTTCGCCTTGACACGGAGAAAACTAAAAAAACTAAGTATACGTTGAATATTTTTTTAATTTTCGTATTTTTTCAAATACTTTCGTATTTTTATTTTATTTAACTTTTTGTTCAAAACATGAATTGCACATTTGCGGGCTTACGCCAAATGGTTATTTGATATTTCTTCCAACGAAGTAATAAAATAAAAATGTCAAGTATGTCATTTAAGTTTCCGAACGTATTTAACATAAAATTAAATTAAAAAAACCCTAGATATACAAAAATATAAATAACAGTGTTTGTATATAAATTACCAATGAATTAAAAACTCAATGAGAAAATGTAACAAAGAAGAATGAGGGATGGTTAAAGAAGAGAAAGATGTTTCTTAACTCTTAAAAGACTGTGCTGAATAATCCCTTTGCAGCCGGTGGTGTAACACAATGTGACCACAAGCATAAGTCGAGATATTTTGAAATGTAAGCTAAAATACCAAATTATTTACAATGGTATGTGTTAAAAATGATCTTTATTTAAAGATGTTACATAAAAAATATAAAATTAAAGCATATTTATGCAAAATAAAGTTAGAAATTGTGTTCATTCCTTTTAAAATCCCGCCATCAAGCGCTGCCGCCCGCGTCTGGTTGTCGACTGAATTCCGAATTACACTTACGACTGAATTTAGCGGAAATAGATCAACCGGGAGACTAGAAAGTATGCTATGCTAATACAACTCTTATTTGAATGCAAAAAAGAATATCAAATTTTTATTGCAAATAAATACTAGATTTTATTAGAATAAATAAAAACGCTGTTAAAACATATTCTTAGAATAATATTGAAATAAAACCTAAAAAAATAGCAAAAAAAACTTGTAAGAAATAAAATAATAGTACGTAATACGTGATATAATCAAATCATAATTAAACATACACAAAAATGACAACGTAAACACGTTTTTTAAAACTAGTTAGGAACAAATTTTTTGAACACTTTAAATGAAATAACTTTGCACACTTCCTTGGGTACACTTCCACTTATTTGTTTGACCAATTAGCGCTTTCATCCTCTAATGGACATCTTCAGACTGGTGAATATTATACAATGTAAGGATGATTTATAGAAATCAAAATATTATCTTAAGTGTGGAAATGAGTGGAAGTGTACCAAGTATTTTTGATTAATAACTTATATGTAAATGTATGTAAATATTACATCATTACAATGAAATTCCATCAAGAATTGTCAAAAAATAATTTAAATCAGATAAATTGTGAATAAATTGTAGAAACATTTCGGGAACACGGTGTGTTAAATACAGCGTCAGCACAGTATACTACAAAAAACTTCACGCGACTGATGTGTTCTCTGTCCCACAAGTAGTATAATTCTGTATCGTGCTCTTTCGGTATTGTTTTCTCGGTCACTCAAGCTCCGCCCCTAACGAATAGTGTCCTTGTCGGTCTTCTGATATGCTATATTCTCGTGCTCTTTCTTATAAAATTTAATAAACCACTTATAATACTGGCATCTCTTTCGTTTGTTTTAATTTATTTTACAAAATGAAGAAATTGTTTTTTATAGAAAAAGCCCGTGCATTTTTTATAAAAATGTTTCCTTATTTTTGTGTAAAAAAGTCCATATAAGGATTACAAAAAATATGAGTTGGTTATTTAAAAAAATAAGAGAGTTATTAAATGTTTTTTACCCGAGGTAGACATCCGTTACCGCATAGCCACACATGAGTTAAGACGTGATTTAGCTCTTGCGTAGGAAAATAAAATTCGTATAACTATGCTGGATGTTAATACAAAAAATATTTCTCCTTGCTACACGAAGAATGAATCCAGGCTAATTCAGTAGCACATCTGTATAAGACAGAACACGAAGATAGAACTCATAACAAGGAAGACAGAGACGCTGTTCTGAGGCGGGTGTTGTCTAGAACAGTTTAAGTTTTCAGTCAGTTGCAATTTATTTTGCTATATCAGGGATAAATTATACGTTTATTTACATAAATTATGGAAAAAGAATTATGAATCAGTATGTGTCCATGTTTTTTTTTTTTTAATTTCTGAACTTTAGAATATTCCGTCTTTTACAAGTGGTAACACGGTGTTACATTTCCGCGCGCAAGGGGATTGTTTATTCCAGTCGTTTGAGAGTTAAGCTAAGATTCTGTAAAACATATTTGATTGTGGGTGGAAGATGATTCTACAGTGGAGCCGCATGGACACTTTATGAGTTAGAGAAGAAAGATGAATTGTGGATGGAACGAAGAGGTAAACCATGTACTGATATCAACAATTTAATTAGCCAAGTGGCGACATTATCGAGTCTTTTTTTAAAAATCAAAAATTTTATTCCAAAAACGTAAAAAAATATAGTATATCAAGCCTATGTAAAAACTAAAATATGTTATATGCAACTATTATGGGGAGCAGGATATCAAAATGACATAAACAGACTACAAAGACAACAAAATAAAATATTATATGACCTTCCCTATTTGACTGCAACTAGAGAACTTTTTAAACAAACTAAGCAATTAAATATAACTGAACTCTTTCAACTAGAATCATTAAAATATATCCATAAATTAGCCACTAATGTAATTGTAGACGAAGAACTAAAACTAGTAAAAAAATGTAGTCAACATGGACATAATACGAGAATATCAGACAAATACCATATACAACTTTCTAAAACAAGACAAGGACAATCAAGACTAATGAACCAGGGACTGAAATTATACAATAAACTACCAGACAAAACTAAACAAAAGACTCAGACAAACTTTTCAAAAGATGTAAAAAATAATATTTTGAACAACAGAGTATAAATGAAAAATATATATATTATTTTATGTAAAATGAATGTAATAATCCGTAAGGGTTTATAAATAAATTTTAAATAAATAAAAAAAATAAGCGTCACGAACATTTCGTCATGATCGTAGAACAACGACGTGATTTTCTTCAACTCTACATGAGAGCGGTTAATTTTTTTTCCAACACGTCGTGTCACTACTTTATAACTACAAAAGTATATACATTAATGCTTGGGTTAGATAAGTAAAAAAAATAATTTCAAACTGCGAAAATAAAGCCTTTAAAAATCCTTTTCAAGATAAAAAATATTTAAAAAAGGCAACGCCATATTGTTCGCACATCCGTCGTTGTTCCGCGGTCACGACGATTTCATATTTCACGTTCACGTGTAGAAAGTATTACTTTATGGGACCCTTACTTATTTAACGACTTTTTTCTAAAGAGATCTTCAGTCGCTTCACTTTATTTTAAATGTAATTTCGCCATACCTTAACTTTTATTGACTATTGTCTATTGTCTATTGCATATTTTTACATCCACGGTGATGACGCTCTGTCTTCTTCATTTACACACATTTTAAGTGGTCTTAGGCCACTGTATTTATGTGAAATGAAGAAATGTCGATAGTTAGATGCATAACCAATTAAATAAATGTAATTCGGTGTCCTTCGACTTACCCATCTGAACCATTATTACATTAAAGGTACTTGATATCCGACAAATTTATATCAAGAAAGTATTGACAATTTTCTGGTCAGGCCACTGCGGAAGGAGGTCCCAACAAAATGCCCGTACGAGGTTTTCGCGTAACCTAAACTTCTTAATACTGAGAACACGTACGATGTTTGCTCGGAAACACTTTTCATATATAGCTCCAAGAGTGTTCAACGTCTTGGATGAACTTATTAAGTTCTCCAAAACAACATAATTGGATTTTATCGAGGGGTAGAGACCACTGTATAAGATTGCTTCGGGAATAAATGTCAGTGGCAAATGGTGATTTTATTTACAAGTAAGCTATAAAAAAATATCACATATTTGTACCTACATAGGAGGTACATAATATAATGTAAGTAATATATACTTTTAATGATTTACTTTTTTATATCTAGTTATAAATACAAATTAAAATACGACTTAAATAATTAAATAATTACAGGTATTTTTTTTTAATATTTCAAATAGTACTTTGTTACCTTCCACGAATCTCATGAAGATTCAGGTGGTTTGGCAAAAAAATATAAATATTCTCAAGATATTCTCTGCATATCGCGCGTCCGATAAAAAAAAACATAACTGAAAAAAGCAGAATTTCCAGGAAAATCTAAAAACTGAAAAACCCGTAATATCATGTATTTTTCTCGACTTTTTTTGCTTTTCTTTTCAGTCTTCAGAGCAATTCCGATGTGTCATATATATTTAGATTAGTCTTTAAATATGACAAAACATTTTGCAAAGAAAATCCCAATCATCATAAGAAAATATAATAATCAAAATATGGCACTGTTTAAGAGAAGCGGTGTTCAAATAAGTGGAAGTGTAAGCTTGTCATTTAGCTATCATGAGAGTAAATCGTAAAGCTAGAATTCGTATTTTTTTTGAAAATGAAGATTTTTTAAAATAACTTATTCTATACACTCTTTTTTATATATTTTAAATATTTTTTCTGATGAGCGATAAGTAAATAAATGTTAATTAAATTTTAATTCCTTATTATCTAGTTAAAAGCAATTTTTTTTTCAATGTTGTGATATCTCTTCACTGTGTTCTAAATAATATGAAAATCATATTTTTTATTAATTTATAATGGCTACATTTTAACGCTATATTACATGTCAGTATGTACTTACTGTTGATTCGTGAATTCCTGATAATGATCACTGTCACAGATTATCACTACGTGACGGGGTCTTTTGGCACTGCAAATTATTCACAATCATTCGCGATTATTCGTTTGATGATGTTTCGTTTGGTGCGCGAGTGACAGACCGCACCAATTTATTGTACGTGATATGCTGATACGGTACAGCACACTGAAGGATTGACAACGATCCGTAACTTATAACTTATATGCTAATAAACTCGCTTATGGATGATTACAGAAAGCAGTGAGTGGCCAGTAATCATAATCACAATATCAGAGCACTTTCTGGTGACACTAGCGGGAATATTCAAATGCTGTGTTATCATTTCTACGGGGGCACACAACTGATGGCAGTAGGTTTTCGTAACTTTTTTTAATGAGGAAGTTCTAAAAAATAAATTGACACAAAATCTACAATGGACATAGTCTTTTGTAACTGAATTTGATAAAAGTAAACACAGTTTTTGCTACTATTCGTGTTTGCAGTATAATCATGAGCGAGGCTTATTATGGGAGTAAAAAAATACTTTCACATCTCGCAACATCTTCGAGATTTGCACTGGTTAAAAAGCTGAGAGAGAATAAAATACAAACTGTGCTGGACAGTATTCAAAGCCCTTCATGAAATGGCTCCAAAATACCTATCGGACCTTTGTATTAGGGAAAATACATGTAAAAAAAAATCTACTCTTAGGTCAGCATTTGATTCAGGAAGAGGAAAACTTGTCAAAATCCAGCGCTCCCCAAACATTAGATTTGGAGATCGTGCTTTTTCCGCCGCCGGCCCCTCTGCCTGGAACCAATTGCCTTCAAACTTACGAATCATCAACAGTCCCAGTCAGTTCAGATCAAACTAAAATCCCACTTCTTTAGACTATCATATCCTCAATTTTAAATCTGGAAATATAATATATCACTTAAGTTTAGTTAGAATGAAAGTTTAGATATACAATTGTAAAGCGCCCTTGAGGTGATTTTTACAAAAATGGCGCTATACAAATCAGCCAAATATTAATATTATTATTAAGATTGACAATATCCAATAAAGGTCCTACATCAGGGGCGTGCGGTGGGGTTTTTGATTAGGGAAGCAATTGATACATTAATTAGTAGTATATAATTAATAGTAATTACACTGCCCTTAAGAAATTAAAGACTGACTAAATACTATATTTAATGTTATTTATGTTAGTTCACAAACAATAAACAATACATATGACATTGGTATAATAATCACAAATTGTTATTTCAGGTATTGTTCATCAATTATATGTGAACACAATAGCCTTATTGAATTCTATGGTTGTATTAAAAGTTAGTACAATAAATTATAATAAATTATATCCATCTAACTAGAATAAACAAAAATAATTTTACATATCAAGTAATTTTGTGGATAAAAAAATATTGGCTGTTTTAATTTTAAAGATAATTTTACCGCATTTTCAAATAGTTGTAAATAAATTTCGTGCAAGATCTTGCATATCTCATTATACGATTTGCATGTTAAATTAACTCAATTGCTTGCATTTGCGTATTCTACCACGCATGTATATCAGATAATGTCACCACTTAGCCACTTAGCCAAATTGTTCTAAGACCTTTGTGCGGCTTTAACATTATACATAAAACTGACCTTTAAAACACCGCTTTTGCGAACTTAAACTAAAGAATATATATATTATTTATTTATTTAAAATATAATTACATTTCAAATGCCTAAAAATATGGCAAAAACAACTACTTCTGGAATTTTAATACATTTTTTTTTGACAACACCTACAGCTCAATCACAAATAACTATCGACGTGCTTAAAAACATTCTAAGCATTTGAGCGATCACAATAAACAATAATGAACATGCTTAAGTTATCGCAGTCATAAGTCAACGCGGGTGTAATCTCTAAGTCAACGCTTGTGTCAGTTTGCTTTTTGTTTTCCTCGTAAATTAATATAATTCACTGGCAAAAAATCAGCGTTTACAATAAAAAATAATACAATATATTGCTTTTGCAAAATAGGACGGAGTATCTAATTACAAAAATGTGAAAATTAAATTACAATTACTATGGCGACTGCTTTTCTTAATATTTGGCTTGCCAACTGCCGCCGCCGGCTAAATGCAATAAATAACATTATAAATAATAAATAAATAAAAATGGCAGATTTGGAATATTTTCCATATTTACACCGGTGAAATTCAAATACGTGATTGCGCCGCAGGGTTATGCGTCGTGAAACGTAAATGTTTTGTCATTTTAAATTAGATGTTCACGGAAGTTTCATTGTCATCGCGAATACTGTAAACTGTGGGGGACCACTAGTTAAACTTAAGGGTGTCAAAGAGCTAGCCCTTTACATGATAGCCCGATACTTTATAGATCTGGGCTTAGAGGGGGGGATTTAGCGAAATACTAACTCTCGCCCTCCACAAGAAACCAGCCTCTTTAAAGGCCTGGGCTTGGAGGGCGAGAACTGATTCACCCGCCACAATAAATCTTCACAGATCGCAGTACACAAACGCATTGTGTAGTATATGTGAATAAGCCCATGGTATGACATCGCACGACGTATGCATTATGAAAATAATATCTGTCTCTCTCGCGCTCAGACGCGACATAGACAACTATTGCTTTGTTAGTTGCTAATGAATATGGTTATAAAATATACACAAGATGTTTCTGCGTTCGTATGAATTTTGTTGCGATTCTTAAAAGTAAAAATATAATAATATATCTGGTGCTGGCGCATTCGCAAGACTTACACAAACACATTTTTAATGTAAAGAATGTGGATTTAAAAAACTTTCATTTTCAATTAAATTCAAATGTGCCGTGTTTTTTTTAGATTTGAGCGAAAAAAAACCGAAAAAAACGTGTAGCTCCCAAAAAAAAATTTGCCAAAAACTAAGGCAGAAAAATAGCCTGTTTATTATTTTAGTTCGTCTTAATTGGTGTACACAAAATATTTTAAATTTAAAATGTTTTCTGTAAAAATAAATTAATATATTACATTTTCTTAACTCGTTGAATTTTTTTTCATATTCACAACACTTTAATAAAACACGGGTTTTTAAAAAAAGATAGCTTGTAAGTTTATATATTTCGATTTATAAGTTTATATATAAATCGAAAACGTATTTCATTTTAATATAACAATTTAAAATTAACTTACGTAATATGTCAAATATATTGATAAAAACATCTTTAAAAAGTCAAACTAAAGTACAAAACAAAAAAGAATAAAAATAATCAACTTGTGGGGAAAGAAAGAAAAAAATAAAATATTGTATGAATGTTTGCATAAATAAGATAAAATAAATTCTCTTATATTATGTCCTTATTTATTTGAATACTTTGTGTACACATTCATATTGCTTTAGACCAATTTCTTCCTACCTGCCCAGATCGTTCAATTTGAGAAAATCAGTGGTCGATGAACATATTGCGGTCCTTATGGCGGTCCCAGAATTTCCGGCCATCGCTCGAACAGAGGTGAATGGTTCCACCCTGCCGTGGCTTAAAGAAGCGTATTGTTGGAACTTTTCAGGTGTTCTCATAGGCTCCAGGGCTGGTATTCCAAACGCTCTCGGGACGGCATTACCTCGTCTATAAACACGAGAAAAACTTTTTTCTTGTGCCGCGAGAGTGGTTCAGAACAGCACCCCAGGCTCTTCGGCAAAATAGGGTAGCGGAGGGTTTACCCGTAATGAAATTCATTTTTTAGATTATCAATCTAATTTCCCTATCTGCATTCAGTAGCGCATAGGGCACTGCGCTGGTGTTACATACCTGAATCTGGGATTAATCTACTAATACTACCATTTTTTTAGCATTGATAATATACAAATGTTTCATTTATATTATTCCCGATTTGTGGGAATGGTTTTTTCCTTTGTAACAATAAACCCGCTTTGTCAAACTTTGTTCAAATTTAAAAAAGCTCTTTTCTAATAGATGTACTTGTATTTATAAAGGATATTTGTATTTATTTAAACGTACTTTTTCCTCATAGGTAATAAATCAAATCAGTTGACGATCTATGTATTTTACGATGAACTTTGCATTAAAAACTGTTATCAGGCGATTTGCCAACATAACTTATTGAATCTTACTGTAAATTATCGCCGTATAGAGAAAACATCCGACGTATGTTCAAAGACTTAAATAGGGTACGCTGTCACAAAACAACCTTTTGAATTGGCACTCGTACCTTTGACGTTGAACTTGAAAACGAGCGATGATACTGTATCTCACATATTATAATATGTAAATAGATAGCGTTCTATAAATCTATTTAATAAAAATAACTCATTTGATAATTTCTTTGTTGAAAGATAATGTCAGGTAAACATGTTTAATCTAAATTAATTTTAATGTATTAATAGATTTTATTTTTATTTTTAATACCCTCTTTATTATTTTGGTCGCTATGCAATTGAACTCAACTCTTTGACTTTACAACAATTAAGTAAAAAGTGTGATTTAATATACAAATCAACAATGAAAGAAAGATGGAAATCATACAAAAAAAATGTATTTTGAAATAATTCGGTAGTCAGATGGCAAAATAGACCATCTGTAATTTTTTTTTTTTAGTTCTCAAGAGTTTTAATATGTATTTCAGTAAGTACAAATAGAAAGAGGAAAAAAAAGACGCCCATATTTTAAAAGATAATAGAGTTTATTGAAAACTGGACAAAATACTAAAATATTTTAGTTTGTAAATTTAGTCATAATTCGGCTCTCCCGAACATTTTGGAAAATCATAAATGGTCCATTCTGGCATCTGACTACCAAATTATGCGGTGCTGAATAAAATAAATCGCGGTGCAGGTACAATGTTCGTATGAAGGGGGTAAAAAGGATTCATTGACAAATAGTGAATTTTACAGGAGAGCAAAAAAAATAATAAAAACCTTATTTGTGAGATACTGGGTTAGTACATTTTATAAAATAGGTTTTCATGATTATATTTTAACATACGGTTAGTAAAAAAATATATAAACAAAAATGTCATTTTGACTCATAAAAACTCCTCCATTAAAGAGAGATTTTTTTATATTTTATATTTTTTATTGTATATGCAGATAATTGGTAGGATTCCGTATTAACATTAACGTATCCAAAATAAAACATTATTTGGATTTAATTCTACTTTTATTTTTTTAAATTATATATGACGCGTTTCGTCTTGTAAGGACATTATCAAACTAACTTAAATATTTGCAAAGTTTTCTTATATGCTAACAATAATTGCTGTTTATTTAACTAATAAATCATTTTTTTGCACCACAACAGGCCAGGAGGCCCAATTACAGTAGTGAATTACAATACAGAACACCCGGGCTTGAGAGATTGAGGCGGTGAGAACACAAAAATCACAAACTGATTTTGTGTTCTCACCGGGAATCGAACCCGGAACCTTCCGTGCGTGACTCAAGTGTCTTAACAACTACACCACGGAGGCCGCCTACAATTATATAGGTGTGTGAAGTTTTATGTGTTAGGTGTTAATTTTAACAGCCGGGCTTGAGAAATTGAGGCGGTGAGAACACAAAAATCACAAACTGATTTTGTGTTCTCACCGGGAATCGAACCCGGAACCTTCCGTGCGTGACTCAAGTGTCTTAACAACTACACCACGGAGGCCGCCTACAACTATAAAGGTGTGTGTAGTTTTATGTGTTAGGTGTTAATTTTAACAGCAATATCATTTAAGAGCAATTATTGTTAGTATATAAGGAAACTTTGTAAATATTTTTTTAAGGAATAACCCGCCAAACCTTTTCTTATGAGGATAAAAAAAATGGCATTCATATTTTAAACATCTTTACACATTAGACTTAATCATTGCCAAACTACATTAGTAATTTTATCTTATCTTATTAATCCAGTAGATAAATAATAAAACGGAATATTTTAAGTAAATTTTCAAAGAATTTTTTTCACACAATAACGGATAAAGATATTTTTATTCATGTAGTAACAAACGAAGGGCATGCTGGTGAAAGTTACACCGTGTGTAAAAAGATCATTCAAACCAGACAATGATAAGTATGCCTTGCAAAATGCTGATTTGCATATTTCCTAATAATTCCTTTAACTCGGTTGACATATCGACCCGTTCGATAAATTGCATTAAATTAAGTATACAAAGATTTTATTTATTTATTATTAATACGGCATAAGCCAATTACAACAGTTACCCAAAGAAACTTAAATACAAGAAACTAAACGAAAATAACATAAAACTGTGTAGCAAAGACAAACATGGGCAATACAATAACGGTATACAATATTATAATAATAAAAATACTTTATAGTTTTATTCCACTTTTATTTTTTTTATTTTTTAATGTTTTACCAGTGACCGGGTTCCGTCGTGACCGGCATCGTCAGACTGGTAATACCAGTCTGACACCAGTCTGACGATGTTGGTCACGACGAAACCGGGTCACTGGCAAAAAAATATATAAAAAATTATAAATAAAAGTGGAATAAAACTATAAATAATTTTTATTATTATAATTAAAATGCAGTTCCACCAAGAAATTTCATTAGAAAAACTCGGTATACAATATGTTCACAAAAACGAAAGACATAGACTTCGAGCTAAACCATGTCAATCAAACTTCATCCCACACTGTTTTAGTCGCGAAGAGATCTACCGAAAGCCAGAATATCTATCCCAAAGAATTCCAAGTCATGTGACGAATTGACTAATCTATACATTCTGGACATTGGGGCATAAAAACAAAAGTTTCTCTTAAAAGATTTGATAAATAGCAGATTTTGACTTCTGGTGACATGGTTAGGAACATGAAAATAAATTAATTGCAACAGAGATAAGACATCAATTTTAAGTATTTTTCTCAGTTCTACGTTTATCCAATGAAGACAGATTAAGAGATAGCTCTATTTCAAAACAGGAATAATTATCTCTTTGTAATCCGAGCAACCATGCCACTTTTCTTAGAAAACTGTGTTGGATAGACTCGATATGGTCAATGTGAGTTCTGTAGAATGGAGACCAAATCGGAGAGGATTTGGGCGCACTTAAAATATTGTATCGTTAAATAACAAAATAAATCACGACAGTAAGCAGTTTACAGTTTTTAGCGTACAAAGAAATTTACATATTATTTGTAAAAAAGAGTTAAAAATTACAACTAAAAAGTTGATCTGACAAGTTAATGATACATATTTTTATTTAACAATATTGTAATGTATATTTATTTTTCAATTCCAAAATGATTGTGTGATAGGTATTTATGTTTCAATACAGAAATTATGTAATTATTCAATGATTTGCAAATTAAAAATTATTTGTCACATTAGTCAATCAATTTCATTAAGTATAAAAACATTTTGATAACCTCTATGAGACGATGAAGTAATAAAAGATCTGGAAAAGTGCCTATATAAAATATTATTAGGTGCTTACCTACGAAATCGCCGTTTTTACGAACTGCCTAATTTGAACGCAGCTAACTTTCGTATCCTCGTTCGTTTCATTTCGTCGGCCTCGTGGTGTAGTGGTCAGCGCGTTTGCCTACCACGCAAGAGGTCTCGGGTTCGATTCCCGAAATGTTTAACATGAAGGATTTATTTAAAAATGTGATTTTATAACATTATATTTCAGTCCCTGGACTACCACCAGAAGCTAAAGACTGGTCATCTTACCTTCTTGTAACAAAAAATGACCAAGATGCGCTGCGATTGGTGTAGCAATGCAGTGTCCTATGCATCGTCAAGCGCGGAAAGGGAATAATGATGATGATGAACTTTCGTTTGCGTAGGAATTTCAAATTCGAATATTTTTCGCTTTAAAGCTATGTTAGTTTTTTAAAACTAGTTCGTCGTTTGTAAATGTTCAGATATATTATGAATTTAACGATGAATAAGTTGTTTTTTTTTTATTTTTGTAATACAATTTTCATCCAGGTTCTAAAGCGGTAGTAACGCCGCCCAGCAGTGGCGAACGGTAATTTTGTTTAGAAGTATGCTACAAAAAATGTTAATAAATTTGTTCCCACATAGTAGGTACATAACATTTAAGTAATAAATAAATTACATTTTTTTTCTGATTCTGTGTGATACTTCTTATCTGTGAAATCAACTCAAACAATGATTTTTACTAACGCCGGCAATATATGTTAAGTGATTTAAAAAAAAAAAAACTATTTTTAATTTCTCATTAAGATTAAACAATTTTGTTTCTACAAAATACACTTAAATATTTTATCAAAATATAATGACGTATTTTTTCTTTTTGTCACCAATTAAAACGTTTTTAAAAATGATATTCATTATTAAAAGATACACTGTTTAAATTATCTCTTTTAAAAAATCGAAATGTCACTTAACAGATATTGCCGGCGCAACGACGATATGTAGCTATATTATCTATTATTTTAATACGAAACTTGTACAATTTATAAAAAATACCACTTACAATTGAAATGTCAACTGGCCGATTTCTTCTAGAAATAAATAACGCCAAAAATGGCCACGTCGAGCACCACATGCCCTGCAATATTTATGACTGTTGAAAGTAATGGCCATCATATGTCAACTGTATAATTTCAAAGAAAAATAGTTTTTAGGAAATAATGTTCGAAATAATTTGGGTATTCTGCAAGTTTACTTTAGGAGGAAATAACCGCGACTAAGTTTTAGATGTCAAATAGATAGCACTTATATGAAGAAACAAGCTGGAATATTCGCGCGCATTATTAATATTTTTATTTATTTTGGGAAGAAAATACAAACAGTGACAATGATTTATAAGAAATAACAATTATTTATTTGCTTTTCAGTAAACAGAGTTACTATAAAACGTTATTATGGATAGTCGAATATAATGGTAAGCTGCACATAATCGCTTTTATGAACGATTTGTTCCTGCCGCGCAGACGGCACGCAACATCAATTGAACGTAGTTATGCAGAATACGTAGTTATGATCGTAGACACTGCCGCTTCATGACAACGCCGGCCACACACTTCACGACAAATGATCTAGAGACTTTAGAACTTGGAAGTTTCAAAAGCTGAAGCTGAAGATTTTCCGTCGCTCACCAAACTCGCCGAATCTTACTCCAACTGATAACCATTTTTTTTCGAAATATTGTCAACTTTTAACAAAAGGAAAAAAATCGGTGATAAATAGTTTAATAGCGTTTGTTGACTTCAACCCACAGGAGTTTTACAGCAAAAACATGAATCAACTGCCATTAAAATATGATGGAAAAAGTGTTCAGATAATATTTACATTTCTATTTTATTACTTTTTGTGTCCAGGTGGATGAATAATACAGTTTTGTGCGTGAAATAGAACCAAAACCCTAAAAGAGCATTTTTGATTCATCAAAAAATCTTAAATAAGGAGATCGAGCAAAGATAAGTCCGCATAATTATGTATTGATTGGCGCGTTTACCTACCATTCTTGAGGATTTTGATCCGATTAATGGCAAGGTAGACGTCAAGTATTGCTTTTAAAGTTTGTTTAAACTCAAAACTTTATTGTTCCTAAACTGGCACCTGAAGTATAGGTCTGACCACCTAAGTTCGTGTAATTATTATTAATGATGCATTTGGTTTATCAATGCAGTGCTTAATGCACCATAAGGTACGGAAAGAATGATTATAAGGGTGATATTTCTGTGTTACAATGAGGAATTGCACTGTTTTCTAATTTATTTATTTTCTTTTAGCGTACTATTTAACTAAGCAAAAATATTATTTTTGTGTGCGTTATTTACAAAGATATGAATTTTTAAAGTTAAATTTATCAAATACCGCGCCAAATGACTGTAATCAGTGTGTCACTTTTCAGTAGTGACGTCATAAAACGGTTGGCGTTCTTACTTTCACTGACCGCGGTAAGTTGTATTTCTCCAGCCAATAACAAAACTGACAAGAATCTATGGAATACTGCTTTGATTAGTTCATTTAATTGATCGTAATTTGCTCATTTCTATGTTATGGTTGTTTTTACGAACGTTTCGATTTAGAAAAACCTAGAAAGTTGACATAATCTCTGGTTGAAAAAAAGAGTATATTGAAAATTATATTCTTTTTTTCTATGGTCAAAACGTTCCTTACAAGGGCTTCAAGGCGGAAACCGGAAATACTACACGTAAATATAAGGAGTGACGTCATTATTTACGAGTTTTAAATGAATACTATTTTTAACATTTTTTATTTATTTTTGCGTGCGTTTTTGAGATATTTCTTCCTACTCCAAATTTTTTAAATATTCACGTGTACACGAAAACATTTTTAAAATTTAATTGCGGGTCGGGCTGGAATTCCTCATTATCATGCAAATTTCATAGGTAAGCACTTGATAAATTATTACATAACTTGTGAAAAAGTTAAGTTCACGATATCACCTGCCAATTGAGACATAATAAAATACATAACATGTATTTTATTCAAGTATAAGTACATAATATATTATTAATGTTTTTTTTTGTATTCGTTACATTCATAAATATAAGATAAGCGTGTGTGTTTCTACGCTGCGCTGTGAAACGCATCGATTATAATGTTAAGCCAGGTTATCGTTAGGACGTTTGATAGTTCGATCGAACAGTTTATACTTACAAACTTTAATATTGTGATTTTTTTTTGTTATTGTATTCATACTATTTGAATTGATTTTTATAATATTAAAATATTTAGTGGCTACTCTCAGGTAGGTTGGTTTTAGTTTTGAGGCGCCAAAAACTCGCCTTTCATCCTCTCGTTATCTGTTATGATCACACCGTTATAAGTGAGATCCCATTGCCCGGGGTTTGCGACGTGGACGCTAACAAGTTGGACCAGTCAGTAGTGTTTCCGGTGGAATGCAACTGGGCGTTCGCAGCATTTTATAGAATCACATCCTCCAGCAAGATGTGACTGACTGCGACCCTACTGACAGTTTGAACCCCCGGAGATTTATATGTATTTTTTTAATTCATATAAATATTACATAATAATAGAAAAATAACGTATCCCAAACTCTATGAGGCCAAGAGCCTTGGGTTGAGTTAGGATACAACATAGTGAAAAGTGGAAGCACGTACATAATTAAAAAATAGCAAAAATTCAAATTAAATATTATTCTATAAACTTACATATATTTGAAAGCGCATCTGTACAACACGCTTAATACTCGTAGTATATAAATCTATGCAATATCTCGCAGCAGTCTCTTGCAATGGTCTCTTCCCTTAGAGAAAATCCAGACTTGTACACTCCTGAAAATGGGTTTCGACGAGATTTGTTGAATTATTTTTTTAAAATCATATAACGTGAGTGTGTAGGTACTTCTTTGCGATTGTAAAAAAATGCATACAAATATAAAAATATATATAATAACAGTTTATTAACAAAATCACAGTACGTTTATCTGTTACATTTTTTGTGGCAATAGATACCTCTAGATTATGATATGTGTAGATTGTGTAGTCTGCCTAACTAGGTACAACCTTTTTTAAGGAAGACATTTTTTTGTCTAGAGCTAAATAAACAAAACATGAATTTAGTTACCTACTAATGAATTTGGTAAAATTTTGATAAAAATTTGACGATATTATCCTATTTCCTTTTTTTACTTTTTTCATGAAATATTATATTTTTAATTTATAGTATTAGAAATGAAACACTGATTTGATTCCACTGAACACTTTGTTTTATTTTTACAAATATAAAAAATATAAAAACAAAAATTTCGTGACAATTGTTTCGCCTTGTTGGGGCATTAGTTTGAAATTGTCACGAAATTTTTGTTTTTACATTTTTTATTTTTGTAAAAATAAAAAAAAGTGTTCAGTAGACTCAAATCAGTATTTGATATCAAATATTTTTAGTTCAAATATGGAGTTCTACAAAATAAACACCAAATCAATCAATATAATATTTAAACTATTTTTTTAACTAGTCTTTACCCAAGTTCGGTAACCATTCTTTTGTAAATGTATTGAATTGGATCCGGGTCATGATTTTACTTTTACAAACATTATGGTTCTATGAATATACTACTGCCTTATTTCTAAAATCCTAGATTCCGCAAACAACTCATCGCACAAACATGTATTTGTAATTTTTCTGCATCGCATAGATACTTGTGCTTTTTACAAAATCAATGAATTGCTGAAGATATAATATTAGTTGTATACCGATATAGTTGTTTACGTATAAATCTGCGATAAACACAGTACGCTTTTAATGACCTTAAATCAGTTTCATAAATATCTGATATTATCTTTTGTCCTACGTCAGTGTTGGGTAACATTTTTAGTTCAGCGTGTCAAAATTCTGAGAAAATCTGGCTTGAACCGGGTGGCGTGTCACATCTGAGAATATTAATAATGTTTGCAACCCTACTAAATTAAAGTGTTTCTTTTTGATAATTTATTTATTATTACTTACTCTAAAAATACTGTGGTATATAATTTCTTTGCGCGCGGTGATGCTACATCGTGTTACAACTTGCAAAAGACGGAATATTTTAAAGCTCAGACATTTGAGAAAAAAAACATGGAGACATAGAGTTCGATAATTCCCTTTTCATAATTTATAAAAATAAACGTTTAATTTAGCCCTGTTATAGCAAAAATAATTCAAATCGCCGCTCATAATTCACGCGTGCGTCCCCCGTCACTGATAGCAACCGACTGAATTTGTTTCACACACCAGGTACAGAACAGCGTCTCTGTTTTCCTTGTTATGTGTTATATCTTCGTGCTCTCTCTATTACAGCTGTATTGCTGCATTTGCGAACAACATTCTTTGTGTGGCAATTTTTGTATTTAAATCCATCATAGTTCACATTTTACTTTCCGAATCCGGTGTGAAAATGTCAACTTTAAGATTACACAAAATACGATTTAATCGTTTAAAAAAATAAGAGAAATATATCAAGTCTTGTATCGCATGTCGACTAGTGTGACGTCACAGTCACACAAGAGTTAAATAATGAAAAGTACTTGATCATAAACATTTGCTAAATTTTAAATGAGAATGTTCAGTGTTACGGGAAATCGAATGTTTTTATACACGCGATTAAAATTAGAGCATTTAATTGTACGGCGAAGCTTCGCGAAAATGTGCGAAAAAATGTATAAAAACGAACTATTTTGAACTAAGACACAAATTCTTTAAAAAAGCTCTAGTTTTAAATGTCAGCAGAACTCACGGACGAGAATTTTTGACGTCACGGGCGGAGTAATTTCAAAATAACAAAACCAAAAATAAATCATATCAATGATTCACTTGCTATTTTTTACTTTGTTTAAAAACAAATAAAGACTATTTTGTGCATTTTCAACTCAAGCAAGCGTTACTTGGGGTTATTCAGTGCAAAGAATAAGATTTCACAAAAGTACGTAGAGGTAAATAAATATTAAGTAAAGCCATTGCTAGATTTTCAGTAAACGATGCGTGTCACCCAAAACGTATTAGCGGGACACCTGTGATACGCGTGTCATAGGTTACCCATCACTGCCCTGCGTCATCCAATACGTTTAAAAATAATTAAGCATTTACAGTTGATGTAAACTATCCATAATTGCGGCACAGGAAAAATAGGCACTTTAAAAAAATTATTTAGTCTTAAAATAGTACAAACATAAAACATGTGTGAATGTCCTAATATTAACTTATATCTAATAATTATTAAAATATATTTACTAATTATTATCATTTCTAAACAATATACGAACACTTTAATAAAAAGAACTTCTTTAAAGCCAAGTCGAATACAATTCCTTTTTAACTCTTAAAAGACTGTGGTAAATAATCCCTTTGCACGCGGTGATGTAACATCGTGTTACCAAAAGCAAAAGACCAACTATTCTAAAGCATTTGAAAAAAAACCGGGGAGACATACAGTTTAATCATTCTTTTTCCAAAATTTATTTAAAAAAACATAATTTAGCCCAACTGGGCTATAACAATAGCAAAAAAAAAGAAAATTGTAAATTCGCCGATCATAATTCACGCGTGCGTTCTCCATTATTGTCAACAACCGACTAAATTTATTTCACACAACACCGGCTACAGAACAGCGTCTCTGTCTTTCTTGTTGTATGTTCTATCTTCGTGCTTCTCTCTAATATAGATGTATTGCTGTATTTGCGGACATCATTTTTCGGGTAGCAAGGTTAAATATTTTTTGTATTAAAATCCAGCATTGTTATACAAATTTTACTTTCCAAATCAGGTGTGAAAATTTCCATTTGAATATTACAAAAAAAACAACTTTATCATTTAAAAAAAAATAAGAGAGATATATCTAGTCTAGTGTGTACATATCGACTATTGTGATATCACAGCCACGCAAGAGTTAAGAGCTAACTTATCTGCTACACACATGTTATTTTTAACACGTCAAGTCCGGTGATTGAAAAAATAACACAAGTGGCAAAGTGGAGACTTACAGACCCAGTTTAAAAAATCACTTTTTGGGCCTGTTCAGTTTTTTTTTTATTGAAAAAAAATAACAAAATATACATTAAGGCATTGAGATGACATGCCATAACTTTTTTTGTGAGAATCCTTACATTTTTTCTAATTATAATTTAAAATATCGAAGCGATGCAAATAGCATTTAACTTACGTACGTATTAATGAAAAAACAAACTTTTGTTCTCTTATTTCCTTGTAATATAACTAAACAGCTCGATGCATCAACAAGTTCTGTGTCTTTGTCTTCTTACGAAATGGCAGTCTTACTTCATATCTGTGTTCACATTGACTAGAAAATACCTTTTTAGTCAACTCTTTTGATGAATAATCAATAATCAATAATCATCAATCATTTTGTGAACAAAAAACATTTTATTAAAATATGTCAGTAGACGTATCGTCATAATGTTTGTTTGTTTCAGCATCAACTTTATCTTAGTGTATCTATGGATTTTTACTTTATAATTTTAATATGTCGTTCGCTTCAAATTGAAGCATATCGAGATCACCAGACGCCTCCGTGAGACCCTGTAGCCAGCGAGTCTTTTACCCTTTCTCGTATCAATTACTTTAAATCAAATTAGAAATTAAAATACTTAGTGATTTTTTTAACCAAACCTCTTAGACTTTATGCCCATATTTCAAAAACAAATGTTTTTTCACCCTTTATCGAAGCCTTCTAACGAAACATGATAATATTGGTCGAAAACAAATTATTTCTTTATTTATTTAAATACTGTTTATTAAATGTACATATTATAACGTTTACATACCAATAGAGTTGAGGAAATATGGATGTTCAAACATAGGCAGAACGGTGAATGTTACACAGTGTGTAAAGTGGCCACATAAACCAATCAATGACAGGTTATAAGCCCTGTAGATGCCTAGACTCCCATATTCCCTTTACAAATTAGTTTCGGCTTTTTACGATGGCACGGATCCGAGTGGTCCAATTTTCAATGACTCTTCTGAATTTTAGCGATGGCCTGTGTTATGTTCACCTTTGGAGCATCGGTCGATTATGGTTTATTTGCATAGACCTGTGACTTCAAGAAACCCTACAATAAAAAGTCTAGCGGGGTCAAATCGCATGACCTTGGTAGCCAATTCAGATCACCCCTGCGAGAGATAACCTTACCCTCAAAAGCCTCAAGCCCAGTCAGCGAACAAACAGCGTTGTCTTTGGTCATGAACTTTAACTTCCTATGTCAGTTTGATCTTGTACGGGCGTAGGCCTAAGTCCCGACGCAATATTCACCAAGTTAAAGTCTGCAAAAGGCCGAGTTCTTGTGCACGGCGAGGAATCGAATGCCTTGGGTCCCGCGGCACACTTTCACGGACAGCGGCAATGTTCTCGGCCAATCTTGCGTTTCTCGAACGTACATATGTTAGCTGATCGATTACCAAACCGGTCGTTTTAAATTTGGCCACCAAACGTTGAAGAATTGACTGTGAAGAGCCACCACGTCTACCGTAAAATGGGCGCAATGCGCGCAACGTTTGCACTGACGAACACTCATTTTGATAATAAAATTCATCATTTGAACTTGCTGGTCAATTGTGTAACTTGCCATGGTAATTTGACATAAGTAACTAAATAATAAAAAAAATATTTAACAGATGTCATCAAAACAAAATGGCCGCCACGGGCCGTCAAAATCTACCCGCGCCAATTGAAAAACCCATTTGATAAATTTAATATGAAGCTCTATTTTTTAATTTACGAAAAACGATCCGATTTTATTTTAACGAACCGAAAACTACTAACCTATCTAACTAGGTGAATTAAAAAAATATATAATTTTCTCAGAATTTCAATCACCTTCTTGAGGATATCCATGGTTTATTATTTTTTCCCCATTGATTATTCTAAATTTCAAAGGTTTCTTATTAAGTTGGTAACTTCCAAATACCTCCTGTTTTGTACTTCAACAAAAGTAAAATATGATTTTTGACGGGATAACCTCCATTATCATATAAAAATGTAGTGGATTCATCATCCAAAATCTTATTTGCAAGATGCCATTGAAAAATACATTCCAACATTATTAAAAGTACGAACATGACATTATGTATTTAGGTTATTAAGGGAGCCCTGTGTCGAAATTAAATCAGATTAGTGGCTTTTTCAGTTCTACATTGATCAAGTTAAGGATGGGGTTTCGACTAACGATTAGGCTACCATCTTTTCAGTTTATGGTGACATTTTTATTTCAGTTTGGTTCACCCGAGCATCTTTGAAATAAAGGTGTCTTCTCGGCGATGAATATTAAAATCAGCTCGAACTATCGTAGCGTCATGATATTTTCTTTAATGAACTCATTTTATGCATGTTTGGATATCTAACTGAACAAAAATAAATCCACATAAACGTTTTATGAAATATCAATCAGTAAAATTATTATTGTGAACGCAATATTATTGTGTTGTTTAAAAAACAAATGTCTCTGCTACTTGTCACCTTGCAAGCATTGATGACGTGACATTCGTGTACGTAATGCAAAACATCAATTTCACAGTTTTAAGTTAAGACAAAACGTCGGACCTCTGATCCGTAAGTTCACGACATTAGCGCGGGATCACAACCCGGTTCATATTTTATGTATTTATTTTATGCACACATATTTTATACGACAATTTTCATTTTTTATTTTTATTTACTGTAGGTTCAATGCGTAGTAAATATACCGTACACATTATTGGTTTTTGCCGGCGAATTACCTAAACTGCCCTAGGTTCCCCGTTCTGTATGTAAGTTTATTAAAATAAATTTGTTTTATAGAGTTGTAATGAGTAACAGAAAATTTGATATAATAAATGTTTTCTTCCGCGCGGTTAAAATTGGAGCATTAAATTGTATGGCAAAGATTCCTGAAAATTAAGGTACAAAAAAAATATTATAATAAAAACGAACAACTTTGAACGACGTCACTAGTTCATGTAAATCAATCAATGATAAGAGAGTTGTGGAAGATTTCTGGTTTATCAAGGGACCAATGAGCAGAACTGATCGATAATAAGCGGAAGAGGACCTCTGACGTCACACGCGGAGTTATTCCAGAAATACAAAACTTTTAAAAATCATAACGCTGATAATACGATATTTAAAAATCCTGTTTTTTAGCTTTGTTCAATACTCTATTAACGAATAAAAAATAAATAAAAAAGCACTGAACCACCTCACTGTTTGTGCACAATATTAGTGATAAATTAATTATGATCCATCGTGATCGGTCAAGTTGTTTAAGAGCTGTTTAACCACGTCGATAAGTTTCTGAGATATTAGCACTTTTGCGAAAAGAGTGGATAATCAAATTAACACAACAGTTGGAATGTTTTTTACTTTTAAAAATAATCATTAATGCATACATTAGTTTTTTTTTAAAACTGAAATTAAATTGAATTATGTATTTGACCAGATTTAATGATTTCTAAAGTAACCACACAACCTAAGATTCGCATTTTACAGAAAACAGCCAGCCTTAGAAAAACTCTAATCTATGTATATAACTTTTTAGTTATAAGTTAGGGTACTTAATTGTAAAGAATTCCTTCATTAATTTCTTATAATAGCTTTTAATTGATCCGATAATGTTTTAAATAAATGTTAGTAATTTTTTCAAGTTTGGCTAACTACAACCTAAAATATGCATTTTACATAAAACAGAGAAATCCAATATTAAATTATACCTCATTCAAACTTTAAATATGTGAGGTGACGTTTTGTAATTAATTACAGATATTTTTACATAAACGAATTTATTACATAAAATGTAAACACTTTTATTTTTATCTACTTTAACTTATTTAAGAGAACGAGATCTCTAGAGGCATTAACCTTCCCCTCAGAATCTATACTGTAAGACTAGTGCTGTGTGTGTTTTCTGCAAATTGAGAAAGGTCGTTTTTGTGATCAATACTTTTTACAGAAAGTGATAATAACAGTTTTTTGTATGAAAGCGGCCTGGCTTTTTTTAGCAGCATAGAATTGACCTAACTGCACTAAATAATACCAATTTTTATTTTTTCAAACTATAAATTGGGTACTTTTTGCATAACCACGTTCAATTATCAATAAACATAATGTAACTAGGTACTTAAAATTTTCATGTAAATATTTTTATACCAAAAATACGGTTTGCTTTGTAGACAATAATTAAAAATATGTTTTGATCGCGCGTTGCTTGTTTCATTAATTTATTAAAAATATGCATCTTGGGTACATAATCAAACTTTGTTTTTTTTTTTTTAATAATTTAACTTTTTTTCTAGATTGCCCTCATAATGGCTCCAGGGATGATAGGGGCTGAAAATCTCATTTTAGCTGAGGGAACGATAGTACAAGAAAATTACTCCAAAGAAATACCCAAGTCCTTAGAAACAACAGAATATCAGCATATACCTTCATCCCGAGATCAATACAAGTAAGATTGTTCCTTTTAGCAGCCAGTAAATAACTGAATGCCGCCAATGTAACGCCTGTATAACTGTAAGATTTATTTTAATGTCTGTAGAAACCTCAACATTTTTTTATATGTTTTTGACCAGCTAGTTTTATGAACAATATTTTTTTGTATACAATAGCAGAAAAAAATCGGCTAATTTACTATGCAAAAATCAATAGATGGAAGAATTGGAATAATATCATAATCATCATAAAACCCTTATTCGTACCTGATGGCACATAGGGCACTCCATTGGTAAAATAAATACAGATTATTTCAAGCATCTGTTACAGGAAGGCAAGACGATTTATCTTACGCTTCAGGGCTAGTCCAAGAATAGTAATTTATTGCCGTGTAAAATATATTTTTTATTTATTAATTAATATGGTTACATAAAATGAAATATATTTATTTTTCTTCTATTCAAATTTACTTTTTCACTTGTTGAGTTATATTTAAGCTGTAATTTTCCAAAAAAGAGACTAGCCTTGTATTTACTTATACTGTTTTAGTTTTTTAGTGCATTTGAAGGTGTATAATTTAAATTTTAAAAAACACAAATGTTAGATGTTACAAATATACATTCATTTATTTTTTTATCTTTTTTTATTAGGGATATCAACAGTAATACATGTAACAAAAATACACCAAATAAAATATACAGAGAATAAAACCAATGACAGATATCCACAGAAATACGTATACACATACATAAGACACATCTTAAAACGTATATTTTATGTGGAACTTTCCAAGAATCGAACCTGGTACCCCAAGCACGGTAGGCTAACACGCCAACCACTGCAATACGAAGTGGACTTCCTCAATCGATTTCCTTTATTAAGAAAACTTGAGAGTAGACACAGATTCAAATACACCTTTGGTCTTATTTTTATTTTTTTAGAAAAAATATAGATTTAGGTTTTTATGATTTATTAAAATACTTCAATTTTGGTGGCCAGAAAATGGGAATCAAGTTGTGGTAGAGTGGGGTGTGAACCTCGGACCTTTGATCCGTGTGTCCACGACACTAGCCACGAGACCACAAGCCGATTTGATTTCACACGCAGAAATGTATTCTTCATCCGCCGGACACAGACTGGCGAAATATGGATGTTCATAAATGGCATGGTGGTGAATGTCAATTTCACGTGGTGTAAAGTAATCACTTATGTTTTATCCAGCCAGTGACAGTTAACTTGTTATTTATTTATTTATTCATATTTTTTCCATTATAAACTATAATTAATACACGGGTTCCCCGTGCCGAGGACACTTAACAATATACTTTTTTTTAAATATTTTTACATTGAGAATAAAAAAAGAAGACTAACTTAATAAACATAAATAATTAACAAAATGTTCCGACAGTTTTAAACAAAACGTATTTATGTTTATAATTAATTTATGTACATCTATATTATTTGTATTACAAAACGCACGATGAAAGAACAAAAACATAACGTAAGCTATACATTTGTGGAGCAGTTGATTCAATATTAGTTTGGGCGAATAAAACAATCCATTTTACTTCTACCAAGCTCCGCTATCCATTTTTTATAGCCTTTTTGAACATTTTCTCGTTACTAATTGTTTTAATATATATATGTCTAGACTTTTATTTTTTCTTTTCATAGAGGTTTTCCATGCCCAATGAAATATGTATAAATTTTCACAATGTTGATAAACTAATTATTCTGATTTTCTTTTCAGATTGCAGATTGTTTGGAAAAATGTTTTTGTATTTATTTATCTCCATTTGGGATTTATATATGGGTTGTATCTCGTTTTTGCTGTGGCGAACTGGAAGACATCTTTGTTTGGTGAGAAAAAATACTACTAGTTGAATTTATTGTACCAAAGTATTGTGTAGAAAAACGAAAATTCTAATGTTCGAAAGACTTTAAAAAATATTTATTTATTAATTAATACGGTTACATTAAGTGATACATGTTTTTTTTCAATTAAAAATTATTTAGTTATCTTAAAGCTGTAAGCCGAAGTTATATAATTTCAAATTCAAAAAACTGTTGAAATATTTTACCTATATACTAAATTATTATGCAGAAAAACGAATTTTTATGCTGGAAAGACTTAAATAAAAAGTTAAAAATCGTTCAGTGCCTAAAATTGGCGTTTATTATATATAGTATGTTTGCAAAACAGTGAAAAGGGTATCTTATATTTATTTATACTTTTACATTGTTTGTATTCTTTTTTTTTATACAGAATAATGTTCCCTAACTGGGATGTTCCCTGCCGAGGGAAACATTTTACAAAATGTGAAACATGCCTAAGATTAGCTATTTAACAAAGTTAACATAATTATAACAATAAAAAAACATAATTAATCTAATTAACCTAATTATCATTAACATAATAAACAATAAAAAACTAAAATAATCATAAAAAAACATAACCAATTTATAGACCAATAGAACAAATTTCATAAACAGTACCCACATTTTTTTTTCAATTCAATTCATTTATTTTAAATATAACATTTACATTACAAAAATATATTCAATACGTACATATTATAAAAAAGAAAAAAAAATACACGAAAGAGACTCATGTCAAAGTAGTAGAAGAATCCTGCTCCGGAAAACCCCTTCGAATACATGGAACAGATCAATATCCAGAGCGATGTTGTTCAGCATAGCGGTAGCCCTTCCAACAGGCATAACCATAGGCAGGTTGGTCCTAAATATCGGAATATGAAACAATCTATGCTGACACTGTATTAGGTAATTATCAGGAACATACAAACCAATGCTCATCATAATTTCAGAGTTATCGATCATACCGCGCAACAATCGATAAAAATGTGTAGTCAAATACACATTCCTTCTAGTCTCTAAACTGTTGTAGCCAAGCATACCCTGGAGAAGCTCGGTCGGGTAGAGCCAAGGATAATACCCGCACTCTCTCATGTAGAGATATCTCAGAAACTTCTA